>NC_037689.1:14253516-14487173 GCF_003255815.1 Theropithecus gelada | reverse complement strand
TTTTTTTTTTTTTTGAGACGGAGTCTCGCTCTGTCACCCAGGCTGGACTGCAGTGGCCGGATCTCAGCTCACTGCAAGCTCTGTCTCCCAGGTTTATGCCATTCTCCTGCCTCAGCCTCCCGAGTAGCTGGGACTACAGGCGCCCGCCACCTCACCCGGCTAGTTTTTTTGTATTTTTAGTAGAGACGGGGTTTCACCGTGTTAGCCAGGATGGTCTCGAACTCCTGACCTCGTGATCCGCCCGTCTCGGCCTCCCAAAGTGCTGGGATTACAGGCTTGAGCCACCGCGCCCGGCCCAAAGTTTCTTAAAACCATAAAGAGCTTGTCATTTCTTTGCTCTATGCCTATCTATATATGTTCCAGTGCAACTGCTCTGACTTTACCTGGCATGCCTGGACAGGGTTAAGCAAGTCCCGGGCCATAGTGCATGCCATTCCTTATTTGGAAACCCTCCTGACCCTCTCATGACTAGCTTCCTCTTTTCTTTGCCCTCTTTCCCTTTTGCCTATTTAGAAAAGTTTCAAGCTGTTAGCCAATCAGGTCAAGCTTAGAATGTGAGGTCCCGTTCTGGCCAATGGAAATGGGACACAGCCATAGGACGACTGCATCAGGTTACAAAGATTGTGAATGTCCCTGTCTGCTTTGTTTGGGTGTGCTCTCGTGGCAAGACTGCTAGCGAGCGGCACTCTTTCTGCAGAAAGTAAACTAGCCTTGCTAAGAGATCCTTTGTCTCAGTGTTGGTTTTGTGACACTGAGCACCCATTTCCAACAGCACTCCAGCCTGGGCAACAAGAGAGAAACTCTGTCTCAAATAATACTACGACTACTACTACTAATAATAATGAGGTCTTAGGAGAAACCTAGGTCTAATCCAGCGCCATGTTGGTTCCAGTCAGTCTTAGCCAGCTTGGTCCATATCCCTGTTTTTCAGGGTCTTATCAGTCCCTAACTTCTGCAGCTACTTCAGCAGTTTCCTTTTGGTAGTCATGTGAAACTGCAGCCTAGATTTCCTATTCTCCTATGACCATCCTGTATGATTCCTGTCTCAGTATAGGAGACAAGATTGGCCCCCTCAAGTTTCACTGAAAATCACTGACATGAGGCAGATTGATTAATAAGAAAAAGACATACAAATTTATTTAATGTGTATACCCAGGAGCCTTCAGAATGAAGACCCAGTTTCCCAATGAGGTACAGAAGCTTATGCACCATCTCGGGGTTACAGAAGACTTGGATCCTAGTAAAACAGGTTATGAAGAAGGGAGAAGAAGAATTCTATTGAGGGATAAGAAATGATTACTGGGAAGAATGATTGTTTCAGGAACAAAAATTAACTTATAAATAGTTCTTTTTGGAATTTAAATGGTCCTTGGAGACAGTCATCTTGAAAAAGGCTCTGTTCAGATGTGGTTACTTTGTTGATCTTTTCTGCAATAGATAATGAGATAACAGAGAGAGGAATGGGAACAGTTGTCCTCCTTGGTGTGTCAGTTCTATCTTTATATAGATAGCAGTAAGTCTGTTCCAACACTTATTGATCTCTAAGGGTTTTTATTTTAACTCATTATACCAGAAAGCCATATTTTGGGGTGAAATACTTATTTCCTTCAGTGGTTATAACTTTTTTTTTTTTTTTTTTTGCGACAGAGTTTCACTCTTGTTGCCCAGGCTGGAGTGCAGTGGCATAACCTCTGCTCACCGCACTGCACCTCCTTCAGCCTCCCGAGTAGCTGGGATTACAGGCATGCACCACCATGCCCAGCTAATTTTGTATTTTTAGTAGCGATGGGGTTTCTCCATGTTGGTCAGGCTGGTCTTGAACTCTCGATCTCAGGTGATCCTCCCACCTCAGCCTCCCAAAATGCTGGGCATGGTGGCTCCCACCTGTAATCCCAGCACTTTGGGAGGCCAAGGCAGGTGGATGACTTGAGGTCAGGAGTTTGAGACCAGCCTCGTCAACATAGTGAAACCTCGTCTCTACAAACGTACAAAAAAAATTAGCCAGGTGTGGTGGTGCACACCTGTAATCCCAGCTACTCAGGAAGCTGAGACAGGAGAATCGCTTGAACCCAGGAGGCAGAGGTTGTAGTGAGTTGAGATCGTGCCATTGCACTCCAGCCTGGGCGACAGAGTGAGACTTCATCTCAAAAAAAAAAAAGAAAGAAAGAAAGAAAAAGAAATGTCCCTAACTGTTACAAATATTACTGAAGCTTTTATGGGTAAAATGATACGGTGTCTGGGATACATCTTAAAATGTCCAGAGGAAAAAAAGAAATGGGAGTGAGATAAACAAAAATGGTAAAATGTTGAGGATTGTTGAAACTGAATGATGAGTAGTAGTTTTGTGTATGGCTGAAAATTTTCATAATATAAAGTTTCTAAAACAAAAACAAAAAAAGTCTTTCAGTCATGTATATTAGTGTAAACCAAAAAGTGTCTGAGACAGGTCTTAATCAGTTAAGAAGTTTATTTTGCCAAGGTGGAGAACACACCCAGGAAAAGCAAGCACAAACTGCAGTAGGATCTGTGACCTGTAGTTTTTTCCAAAGAGGGTTTTTTGTTTTGGTTTGGTGTTTTTTTGCTTGTTTGTTTGTTTTGAGACGGAGTCTTGCTCTGTGGCCCAGGCTGGAGTGCAGTGGTGTGATCTTAGCTGATTTATTTTTATTTATTTATTTATTTATTTTTTGAGATGGAGTTTTGCTCTTGTTGCCCAGGCTGGAGTGCAATAGTACGACCTTGGCTCACTGCAACCTCTACCTCCCAGGTTCAAGAGATTCTCCTGCCTCAGCCTCCCAAATAGCTGGGATAACAGGCATGTGCCAGCTAATTACAGGCATTAGCCCGGCTAATTTTTTCTATTTTTAGTAGATATGGGGTTTCACCATGTTGGCCAGGCTGGCCTGGAACTCCTGACCACAGGTGATCCACCCGCCTCGGCTTCCCAAAGTGCTGGGATTACAGGCATGAGCCACCGCGCCCAGCCTGCATTACACCCTTTCTTGACAAAACCTAATTTTCGCAGAAAGCAAGGTGAGATTGGCATGGCTCTATTTGTTTTGTGTTTGTTTTGTTTTTGTTTTTGGCCTGACTCAGGATTTGAAAACTGGAATGGTGGAGGTGACAGCAGTCGGTTGGAGTGACCTTCCCCCAAAGTTCTACAATGTGGTCAAGGTCTTCGTTTGTATATTGCTCTTTTTTTTTAATAGTCATTCCAAATATCGTGAGATGCATTATTATAGGAAGTCCCTTACCCTCCTAAAAGCCACCCCACTTCTCTCTCTTTTTTTTTTTTTTTTTTGAGACTAAGTCTCACTCTTGTCCCCTAGGCTGGAGTGCAATGGCACGATTTCGGTTCACTGCAATCTCCGCCCTCTGGGTTCAAGCGATTTTCCTGCCTTAGCTTCCCGAGTACCTGGGATTACAGGCGCTTGCCCCCACACCTGGATAATTTTTGTATTTTTAGTAGAGACAGGGTTTCACCATGTTGGCCAGACTGGTCTCGAACTCCTGACCTCAGGTAATCCACCTGCCTCGGCCTCCCAAAGTGCTGGGATTATAGGCATGAGCCACCGCGCCTGGCCCAATCCCACTTCTCTCTAAGGAGAATGGCCCAGTCCTCTCCCAAGTCCACCCAGGGGAGGTGATAGCATTGCTTTCGTGTAAATTATGTAATGCAAACTTTTTTTAATCTTTGCGTTAATACTTTTAAACTTTATTTTATTTTATTTTGAATGATCTGCCTTCATGGCCCCCACGTTTTTGTCCCCCAGCTTCAGATGCACGAAGGCTTTTGGTCTCCCTGGGAGCGGGTGGAGGTGTGGAGGCAGCCAGGGCTTACCCGTACACTGACTTGAGACCAGTTGAATAAAAGTGCACACCTTAAAAAAAAAAAAAAAAAAAAAAAAAAAAGCCTGGGCATGGTGGCTCACGCCTGTAATCCCAACACTTTGGGAGGCCGAGGTGGGCAGATCACAAGGTCAAAAGATCGAGACAATCCTGGCCAACGTGGTGAAACCCCGTCTCTATTAAAAGTACAAAAATTAGCTGGGCGTGGTGGTGCACACCTGTAGTCCCAGTTACTCGAGAGGCTGAGGCAGAAGAATCGCTTGAACTCAGGAGGCAGAGGTTGCAGTGAGCCAAGAACGCCTCACTGCACTGCAGCCTGGTGACAGAGTGAGACTCTGCCTCAAAATAAATAAATAATAAAATAAATAAAACAAACAAACAAAAAATAGAACGGTGGTTGCTGGGGATAGGGGAGAATGGAGGGTTGTTGTTTAATGGGTAGAGTTTCAGCATTACAAGATGAAAAATTCTGGAGATCCATTGCACAACCATGTAAACATGTTTAACACTACTGTACACTTAATAGTTAAGACGGTAAGTTTTCTGTTATGTGTTTTTCTTTACCACAATCTTACATTTTAAAAGTAAATCTAAACATAATTTCAGGTAATCGAAATGTTTATAAAGGGAGAAAAGGAATAAGAGAAAACTTTAGAATGAGCATTTCCCAAAAGAAGATAATTCAATCAACCAGTAAACATTTGAAAAGATGCTGGCTGGGCGTGGTGGCTCACACCTGTAATCCCAGCACTTTGGGAGGCCAAGGCGGGTGGATCACGAGGTCAAGAGATCAAGACCATCCCGGCTAACACGGTGAAACCCCGTCTCTACTAAAAGATACAAACAATTAGCCTGGCGTGCTGGCGGGCACCTGTAGTCCCAGCTACTCCGTAGGCTGAGGCAGGAGAATGGCATGAACCCGGGAGGCGGAGCTTGCAGTGAGCCAAAATCACACCACTGCACTCCAGCCTGGGCAACAGAGCAAGACTCCGTCTCAAAAAAAAAAAAAAAAAGAAAAGATGTTAAATCTCATTTGTAATTTAAAAAGCAATCAAGTTAAAATGAAAATACGTTGACATTATCAAGTAAAGTTGCGATGTATATGCCCTATAAGTCCGTATTTCCACTCCTAGATACATGAAACTCAACACATGTACACCAGGAGACGCAAGCAAGGACATCAGAGGGGTGTGGTTTGTATTAGCAAAAACCTGAAAGTAATCTAAAAACTCTTCAACTATGGAATATGATATACATAAAATGGAATACTACTTATTAGTAAGAATGAATCAACTACAGCTAGACCTGTCACATGAATGAATCTCACAAATATAATGCTAAATATTAAAAAGTGCATACGATATGAGTTAATTTACATAAAGTTAAAAAAGCAAAGCCAAAAAAAGGAAGAAATCAAGTATCCATTGACAAATGAATGGATAAAGAAAATATGCTATATGCATAGAATGGAATGTTATTCAATCTTAAAAAGGAAGGCAATTCTGACACAGGCCCAAACATGGACGAACCTTAAAGACATTATGCTAAGTGAAATAAGCCAGTCACATAAATACTGTGTGATTCCCCTTATACGAGATATCTAGAGTAGTCAAATTCTTAGAAACAGAAAATAGAATGGTAGTTAAACAGAAAATAGAATGGTACTTACCCGCAGCCGGGAGAGAAGGAAATTGGGAATTGTTTAATGGGTACACAGTTTCAGTTTTGCAAGATGAAAATGTTCTGGAGCTCTGTTGTGTAACAGTGTCAACATACTTAATACCACTGAACTATACACTTAAAGAATACGAAATTACAACTAGAGAAGAGGAATAAATTCTTTCTTCTAGGGTAACTATAGCTAGCAGTAATTTATTATATAGTTTCAGATGGCTAGAAGGAGGATATTGAATGTTCCCAACACAAATAAATGGTGTTTGAGATGATGGATATGCTGATTGCCCTGATCTGATTACTGTACTTCAGATGTATGGAAACATCACTGCATACCCCACAAATATATACAATGATTATGTGTCAATTTAAAAAATAATAAATAAATGATTCTGATGCAGACAATCCATGAAACAAAAAAAGTACAAAATAAAAATTTAAAAATGAGATGAAATGAAATAAAAGTTATAAACGTTTGGAAAAGATAAAGCAAAATTATCATTATGTATCCACCTGGAAAATCCAAGCAAATCAACTAAAAGCAACTACTGACATAAAAAACAAAAAAAAAAACACAACTATGGCAGAATGTCGTGTGGGTTTTGTTTTTTCTTTTTATTTTATTTCATTTCATTTATTTATTTTGAGAAGGAATCTTGCTCTGTCACCCAGGCTGGAGTCAAGTGGCATGATCTTGGCTCACTGCAGCCTCTGCCTCCCAGGCTCAAGTGGTTCTCCTGCTTCAGCCTCCCAAGTAGCCGGGATTACAGGTGTGCACCACCATGCCCAGCGAATTTTTGTATTTTTAGTACAGATGGGGTTTCACCCTGTTGGCCAGGCTGGTCTCGAACTCCTGACCTCAAGCAATTCGCCTGCCTCTGCCTCCCAAAGTGCTGGGATTACAGGCATGAGCCACTTCGCCCAGCCTCTTTTCTTTTTTCTTTCTTTTTTTTTTTTTCCAAGGCAGAGTCCCTTTTTGTCACCCAGATTAAAATGCAGTCACACTGCAGCCTCAACCTCTCAGGCTCAAACAATCCTCCCACCTCAGCTCTACCCTACTCCCTACCACCTCATCCAGTAGCCGGGACTGTAGGTATGCACCACCATGCCCGGCTCATTTTTGTATTTTTTTGTAGAGATGGAGTTTCGCCATGTTGCCCAGGCTGGTTTTGAAGTCCTGGGCTCAAGAGATCTGCCGGTCTCAGCCTCCCATAGTGCTGGGGACGACAGGCATAAGCCACTGCACCTAGCTGGGTGCATTTTAAAATATTCAAAAATCAATGAATTTTCTATGTAGTATTAAATATAACGAAAAAAAAATCAAGGCCAGGCGTGGTGGCTCAAGCCTGTAACCCCAGCACTTTGGGAGGCCAAGGCAGGCGGGTCCCCTGAGGTCGGAAGTTTGCAATCAGCCTGGACAACACCATGAAACCCCATCTCTAGTAAAAATACAAAAATTAGCCAGGAGGCTGGGCGTGGTGCCTCATGTCTGTAATACCAGTACTTTGGGAGGCTGAGGTGGGCAGATCCTCTGAGGTCAGGAGTTCGAAACCAGCCTGGCCAACATGATGAAACCCCGTCTCTACCAAAAATACAAAAAATACCTGAGAGTGGTGGCAGGCACCTGTAATCCCAGCTACTCGGGAGGCTGAGCAGGAGAATCATTTGAACCCAGGAAGCGGAGGTTGCAGTGAGCTGAGATTGCGCCACTGCACTCCAGCCTGGGTGACAGGGCAAGACTCCGTCTCAAAAAATATATATAAATAAAAAAAATTTAAAAAATTAGCCAAGCGAGGTGGTACGTGCCTGTAATCCTAGCTACACTGGAGGTTGAGGCAGGAGATTTGATTGAACCTGGGAGTTGGAGGTTGCAGTGAGCCGAGATCACACCACTGCACTCCACCCTGGGCAACAGAGTGAGATTCTGTCTCAAAAAAAAAAAAAAAAAAAAAAATGCTTACGCAGAAGTAAAACTAGTTTTTAAAAAGCCAGGAGGAAGAGAGAGAGATGATTAGAGAGCCAAAAGGGGAATTTTAAAGATAGTTTCTTAACTTGGATTTTAGTTACAGAGGTGTTCCCTTTGTAATTATTCTTTTTATTTTTTTTTGAGATGGAGTTTTGTTCTTGTTGCCCAGGCTGGAGTGCAATGGCGCAATCTTGGCTTACCACAACCTCCACCTCCTAGGTTCAAGTGATTCTCCTGCCTCAGCCTCCCAAGTAGCTAGGATTATAGGTTCCTGACACCACGCCCAGCTAATTTTTATATTTTTAGTAGAGACGAGGTTTCTCCGTGTTGGTCAGGCTGGTCTCGAATTCCCAACCTCAGGTGATCTGCCCGCCTCGGCCTCCCAAAGTGTTTGGATTACAGGCATGAGCCACAGTGCCTGGCCTTTTTTTTTCTTTTTCTTTTTTGAGATGGAGTTTCACTGTCACCCAGGCTGGAGTGCAGTGGTGTGATCTCGGCTCACTGCAACCTCTGCCTCCCAGGTTCAAGCAATTCTCCCGCCTCAACCTCCCACGTAGCTGGGATTACAGGTGCCCACCACCAGGCCTGGCTAATTTTTTTTGTAGTTTTAGTAGAGACCATGTTTCATCATATTGGCCAGGCTGGTCTTGAACTCCCGACCTCAGGTGATCCGCCCGCCTCAGTCTCTCGAAGTGCTGGGATTCCAGGCGTGAGCCACCATGCTCAGCTGTAATTATTCTTTAAAGTAAATATTTGTTGTTGTTGTTTTGAGACACGGTCTCACTCTGTCACCTAGGGTGGAGTGCAGTGATACAAACACAGCTGACTGCAGCCTCAACTTCCTCGGCTCAAGCAATCCTCCTACCTCAGCCTCCCAAGTAGCTGGGACCACAGGAGTGTGCCACCATGCCCTGTTAATTTTTAAATTCTTCATAGACACGGGACTCTCACTATGTTGCCCAGGCTGGTCTTGAACTCCTGGGCTAAAGGGATCCTCCCATCTCAGCTTCCCAAAGTGCTGGGATTACAGGCATGAGCCACTGTCCCTGGCTGAAAATATAAAAGAATTTATATAAAAATTCACCTAAAGTGCTAGATATAAAAGCAAGATGCAAAAATCAGCTGTATTTCTATATGTTAGCAATAGACATTTAGAAAATGAAACGTTTAAGATATATCATTTACAGTATCATCACAATACATGAAGTACTAAGGAATAAATCTAATAAAGTACATGCAAAAGAAGCCAGTGGCAATTCATGGAAGACCTTGAATGCCAAGAATTGGATTTACAGAGACATTCCCTGTATAATTACACTTTAAATGGTATGTTTGTGTGGTTTATACACACACCAAGGTGATGAGGGCCTAAATTAGGTCAACAGCAGTGGAGATGGAATTTTCATCAACTGAGAGAGAATAAATCAGAAAAGGTCATTAGAGATTTGAGTAGGCAGAAAGCTGCTATGAATGAGTAGAAAAGCAAACTGATTAAATAGATGCAGTGGCACTGTAAGGCACTGCTGCCGAGGGACGCACCACCTAAACTTAGTGGTGACATATTTAAAGTGAGACCACTTGTCACAATTGTGTATTTTTCCCCAACCATGCTCAGCTTTGAAGGCAGGTGTAGGGTAGGCAGGTTTACCAAGAGTTGGGTTTTTGTCCCTCAAGTACCTTAAAGGATCATAAGCCAGGGCTTCATGTTTTTATGCATGAGAAAGAGTGACTGTGGTGTAGTAGAGTTTAATTGCTCAGGTTGCAAAGATCTAGGGTTTTGAAGGCACAGGAGAAGTCAAATGCTCTGTAAGCAGCAAGAAAGGGTGAGGAGTCCATATAACCCATCATCAAACCCAGTGGTGAGAGGGGTGGGGAAGATAAAGCGCTTGCACTCCTTTCTCTAAAGGGTTGCAGATGGCTCATGCCTGTAATCACAGCACTTTGGAAGCCTGAGGCAGGAGGATCTCGAGCCCAGGAGTTTGAGACCAGCCTGGGCAACATGCAACATGGCAAAACCCCATCTTTACTGAAATTTTTTTTTTTTTTTTTTTTTTTTTTTTTTTTTTTTTTTGAGACGGAGTCTCCCTCTGTCTCAAGCTGGAGTGCAGTGGCATATTCTTGGCTCACTGCAACCTCCACCTCCTGGGTTCAAGCAATTCTCCTGCCTCAGCCTCCAGAGTAGCTGGGATTACAGGCGCGTGCCACCTTGCCCGACTAATTTTTGTGTTTTTAGTAGAGACAGGGTTTCACCATGTTGGTCAGGCTGGTCTCAAACTCCTGACCTCATGATCAGCTTGCCTCGGCCTCCCAATGTGGTGGGATTACAGGTGTGAGCCACTACACCCAGCCTCTAATGAAAATTTTAAAGTCATCCAGGCGCGGTGGCTCACACCTGTAGTCCTAGCTATTCAGAAGGCTGAGGTGGGAGTATCACTTGAGCTCAGGAGTTCCAGGCTGCAGTGAGCTATAGCGTCTACAGCAGAATCTCTGCTAGTGGCTGAGGTTCACAGAGATAAGATTCATCCTGATGATCTCTAAGGAGAAGGTAGGTCATCAAAAGGAATTGCAACCTGCTTTTTGGGACTGGTATGATCTAACGTGATGAGACCTCGAAGGAGGCCCATGGCAGTGGAGCAGGGATG
The DNA here is from genome assembly GCF_003255815.1 of Theropithecus gelada. Taxonomy (NCBI): domain Eukaryota; kingdom Metazoa; phylum Chordata; class Mammalia; order Primates; family Cercopithecidae; genus Theropithecus; species Theropithecus gelada. The sequence continues at coordinate 14,477,045 of NC_037689.1, read as the reverse complement.
CAGACATGGATGACAGAGTCATTGAAATGGTATAACCAGCATGATAATAAAACAGAGAAAAGTCAAATGGGGGCCTCCAACTCCTGGACTCAAGTGATCTTCTTGCGTCGGTCTCCCAAAGTGCTGGGATTACAGGCGTGAGGAGACCGAGGTAGGCGGATCGCTTGAGCTCAGGATTTCGAGACCAGCCTGGCAACATGGTGAAACCCCATCTCTACAAAAAACACAAAAACATTAGCTGGGAGTGGTGGCACGCACCTGTAGTCCCAGCTGCCTGGGGGGCTGAGGTCGGAAGATCTCTTGAGCCTGGGAGGTTGAAGCTGCAGTGAGCTGAGATCGTGCCACTGCATTCCAGACTGGGGGACAAAGTGAGAGAAACCCTGTCTCGAAAAAAAGAATGTCTAATTTTTATTCACTAATATTGTGTACATCATTGGGACCTCCTTGAGATAGGTTTCTGTGGACATGCTTGTAAGAATTGAAGTAGAGGTAAAATATTAATTCAGAAAATAAAGTGTCTGCCGGGCGCAGTGGCTCACACCTGTAATCACAGCACTTTGGGAGGCCGAGGTGGGTGGATCACAAGGTCAGGAGATCGAGACCATCCTGGCTAACACAGTGAAACCCCGTCTCTACTAAAAATACAAAAAAAAATTAGCTGGGCGTGGTGGCGGGCGCCTGTAGTCCCAGCTACTCGGGAGGCTGAGGCAGGAGAATGGCATGAACCCGGGAAGCAGAGCTTGCAGTGAGCCGAGATTGTGCCACTGCACTCCAGCCTGGGCGACAGAGCCAAGACTCTGTCTCAAAAAAAAAAAAAAAAAAAAGAAAAGAAAGAATCAAAATAAAAAGTGTCTGTGTAAATTTTAGACTAAATTGAACTATGAATTTCATCTATGACAGTGAGTTATTGTTTTGATTGGTGGTTCTCAACCAAGGAAGATTTTGCTCCCCACTCCCACCCCCAGGGACATTTAGCAATGTCTGAAGACATTGGCTGTCACGAGTTGGGGTGGAAGGATGCTCCTGGTGTCTAGTGCGTAGAGGCTAGGGATGCTGCCCAACATCTTACAATGCACAGGATAGTCTTTCGCAATAAATAATTATCCAACCCAAAATATCAACAGTACTGAGGTTGCAAAACTCTATTTTGATGAATGCAAAAATATATATATATTTAGGGCATCTAGAAGAAAAAAGTCTGATATAAAGAAATAATTTTAGGCTGGGATCGATGGCTCACACCTGTACTAAAAATACAAAAAATTAGTACTAAAAATACAAAAAATTAGCCGGGCATGGTGGCACGCACCTGTAATCCCAACTACTCAAGGAGACTGAGGCAGGAGAATTGCTTGAACCCGGGAGGTGGAGGTTGCAGTGAGCTGAGATCACACCACTGCACTCCAGCTAGATGACAGAGTAAGACTCCATCTCAAAAAAAAAAAAAAAAGAAAGAAAGAAATAATTGTAATAATAAAACCAAAGCAGTACTGTCCAATAGCCATTAGCTATATGTGGGTATCAAGTACTTGAAATCTGGCTACTGCAACTTAGATACTGAATATTTCATATTATTTAACTTTAATAAATTTACAATTTTTTAAATTTAATTAATTAATTTGAGACAAGGTCTTACTCTGTCACTCAGGCTGGAGTGCAGTGGCATGATCACAGCTCACTACAGCCTCAACTTCCTGGGGTCAAGCGATCCTCCCACCTCAGCCTCCCAAGTAGCTGAGACTACAGGTGTGCACCACCACACCCAGCTAATTTTGTTTATTTATTCATTTAGGTACAGGATCTCACTTTGTTGTCCAGGCTGGAGTGCAGTGGCACAATCATAGCTCACTGCAGCCTCAACCTCCTGGGCTCAAGCAGTCCTCCCACCTCAGCCTCCCCAAGTAGCTAGCTGGGACTACAGGCTCCTGCCACCACACCCAGCTAACATTTTTATTTTTTGTAGAGACAGCGGTCTCACTATGTTGCCCAGACTGGTCTTGAACTCCTGGGCTCAAGTGATCCTCCTGCCTCAACTTCCCAAAGTGCTGGGATTACAGGCATGAGACACCAGACCCAACAATAAATTTAAATAAGGCTAGTGACTACCATATTGGATAGCACAAGACTAGAGCATAGACTTAGAGACAAACTCCTTGTCTGCATCACTGTTTGAAGTTTGTTACCAGTTGTATGATTTTGGCAAGTTATTTAATCTCTCTGTGCCTTCATTTTCTCATCTGTCAAATGAGGCTTAGTGTAGAAGTAGGTCAAAAGGTTGTTGTGAGGCTGGGCAGGGTGACTCATGCCTGTAATCCCAGCACTTTGGGAGGCCAAGGCAGGTGGATCACCTGAAGTTAGGAGTTCAAGACCAGCCTGGCCAACATAGTGAAACCCTGTCTCTACTAAAAATACAAAAATACATGGTGGTGTGTGCCTATAATCCCAGCTACTCAGGAGGCTGAGGCAGGAGAATCACCTGAATCCGGGAGGCAGAGGTTGCAATAAGCCGAGACTGTGCCACTGTACTCCAGCCTGGGCAACAGAGCAAGACTCTGTCTCAAAAAAAAAGAGGTTGTTTTGAGTATTGAGTCAGTATGTGTAAAGCACCTATAACAAAAGTCTGCTACATACAGGTGCTACGTAATTATGAAATATATATTGCTGTTTTTGTTTATTATTATTTTTACAATATACTATGTGTAGCTTCTTTTTCCCAATCCTTTGATCGCTCTCAATTTCCCACGGCAGGAAATCTAATTTTATTATCATGATACACAAAACCCTTAAAGATCTTCTCCCTTCCTACCGCTCCAGTATTATTTACCCTTGTTTTTTTGTTGTTGTTTTGTTTGTTGGTTTTGCTTGTTTTTGAGACGGTGTTTCGCTCTTGTTGCCCAAGTTGGAGTGCAATGGTGCAATCTCAACTCACCACCACAACCTCCACCTCCCAGGTTCAAGTGATTTCTCCTGCCTCAGCCTCCCTAGTAGCTGGGATTACAGGCATGCACCACCACGCTCGGCTAATTTTGTATTTTTAGTAGAGACGAGGTTTGTCCATGTTGGTCAGGCTGGTCTCAAACTCCCAACCTCAGGTAATCTGCCCTCCTCGGCCTCCCAAAGCGCTGGGATTACAGGCATGAGCCACCTCACCCGGCCTATTTACCCATTTTCTGACCCCAGACCAAATAATTTATAGACCCAAAGAAATCTTGTTTTGGGCTGGGCACGAAGGCTCACACCTATAATCCTAGCATTTTGGGAGGCTGAGGTGGGCAGATCACTTGAGGTCAGGAATTGGAGACCAGACTGGCCAATATGGTGAAACCCCATCTCTACCAAAAAATACAAAAATTAGCTGGGTATGGTAGTGCATGCCTGTAATCCCAGCTACTCAGGAGGCTGAGGCAGGAGAATCATTTGAACCCAGGAGGCAGAGGTTGCAGTGAGCTGAGATCCTGCCACTGCACTCTTAGCCTGGGCAGGCAGAGTGAGTCCGTGTCTCAAAAAAATAAAAAAGAAATCTTGTTTTGGAAGATTCTGTGACTTTTCTTTCATGTTAATTGCTTTTAAATTGTGAAATATTTCAAATATAAAAAGTACAAAGAATAATATCTCAAACATCCATATACCCACCTACCATTGTGCTTTAATTGCTTTAGATTATTTTTTAACTTCTGAGTGTCTTTTTAACTTTTTATTATGGACAATTTTGAACATACACAAAAGTAGACAGAATACTGTAATGAATCTCCACCACCCAGTTTCAATAATTATCAACATTTTACCAGTATTGCTGTTCCAGATAGTTTAAGAAAATTAAACATGACAGATGCAGTTGAAACTAAATGAATTAATTTTGAAATTTTATTTTCTGCATCAGCTGGACTGATACGTTTTTGAGGGCTTTTTGTTTGTTTGTTTTGTTTTGTTTTCTGTTTGTTTTGGGTTTTGGTTTTTTTTTTTTTTTTGACATGGTCTCTGTCACCCAGGCTGGAGTGCAGTGGCACAGTTATAGCTCACTGCAGCTTCAAACTCCTGGGCTCAAGCCATCCTCCCACTTCATCCTCCTGAATAGCTGGGACTACAGGTGCGCACTACCACGCCTGGCTAAATTTTTATATATTTTTTATTGTAGAGATGGGGTTTCACTATGTTGCCCAGACTGATTTTTTTTTAATCTGTTATTTTGCATTACATTATGTAATGTAATGCATTACATTAATAGATTTTCTGATGTTTTCTTTGCATTCCTTTGGTAAACTTACTTGGTCACTAATTATTATTATTATTTCTATACATTGTTAGATTTGAGTTTACTTAGGATTTTTATATCACTGTTCATAAATAAAGTTGGTTTATAATTTTATTTTTCCATATCATCCTTGTCCGGCTTTGGTATGTTATGCTAGTCTCATACAATGGGCTGGGTATTAAAAATAATGTGTATTCTCCATTTCTTTTTTTTTTTTTTTTTTTTGAGACGGAGTCTCGCTCTGTCGCCCAGGCTGGAGTGCTGTGGCGCGATCTCGGCTCACTGCAAGCTCCGCCTCCCGGGTTCCCGCCATTCTCCTGCCTCAGCCTCCCGAGTAGCTGGGACTACAGGCGCCGCCACCTCACCCGGCTAGTTTTTTTGTATTTTTTAGTAGAGACGGGGTTTCACTGTGTTAGCCAGGATGGTCTCGATCTGCTGACCTCGTGATCCGCCCGTCTCGGCCTCCCAAAGTGCTGGGATTACAGGCTTGAGCCACCGCGCCCGGCCTCCATTTCTTATGCATAAAGTTTTACATTAAATATTTGCTCAAGTTTGTTGGTTGTGTTTTACAAAACTTCTAAATTCTATATTCAACCCGTATACCTTATTGATTGATTGATTGATTGATTGAGACGGAGTTTTGCTCTTGTTGCCCAGACTGGAGTGCAGTAACACAATCTTGGCTCACCATAACCTCTGCCTCCCGGGTTCAAGCTATTCTCCTGCCTCAGCCTCCCAAGTAGCTGGGATTACAGGCATGCGCCACCATGCCCGGCTAATTATGTATGTTTCTCCATGTTGATCAGGCTGGTCTCAAACTCCTGACCACAGGTGATCCACCCACCTTGGCCATCCAAAGTGTTGGGATTACAGGAGTGAGCCACCGCGCCCAGCCTCTGTATATTTATTTTTATATTCTTACTATTTTCTAGTTTGTGTAATCTATCAATAAAAATCATCAGTTTCGTTAAATTCTCACAATATAATTACGGATTATAAGCTTCTTCTTGTAATTCTGTCAGTTTGAACCTGTGATGTTAGTTGAATAAGAGTTATTGAAGCAATGTCATCTCCTTATTTTTAAATTTTCTATGTTGCTTTGTTTAGTTGTGACTTTTATAAGCTGTGTGTAGCTGGATTTTGTTTTATTTACTTGATTTGATAGTCTTCGTCATTTGTTGGGTCATCTGTAAACATTTCTGATGATTACCAATTTTATCTTCTTACTATTGTGTTCTGTTCACAATCCTTTTTCTCTTGTTTCTTCTTCCTCTGCTACTTTATATAGATTACATTTCTATAATTTTTGTGATTATCCTTAATGTTTACATCTTTTTTTTTTTTTTTTTTTTTTTTTTTTTTGAGACAGAGTCTTGCTCTGTCTCCCAGGCTGGAGTGCAATGACGCTATCTCGGCTCACTGCAACCTCCGTCTTCCTCGTTCAAGCAATTCCCCCACCTCAGCCTCCCGAGTAGTTGGGACTACAGGCGCACACCACCATGCCCGGCTACTTCTTGTATTTTTAGTAGAGACGGGGTTTCACCATATTGGCCAGGCTGGTCTCAAACTCCTGACCTTGTGATCTGTCCTCCTCAGCCTCCCAAAGTGCAGGGATTACAGGTGTGAGCCACTACGCTCATCCTATCTATATTTAACTAAATATTTTTGTAACAACATTTAAACTTATTAGTATTTTTATTCCCTCCTGAGCATAACACAGATCTTAGCTCTCCTTAACAATCCATTGAATAACTTCTTTCTCCCCAATATTTATTTACTTATTTATTTATTTATTTATTTTAGATGGAGTCTACCTCTGTTTCCTAGGCTGGAATGCAGTGATGGAATTTCATCTCACTGAAATGACTGCCTCCTGGGTTCAAGCAATTCTCCTGCCACAGTCTCCCAAGTAGCTAGGACTACAGGCATGAGCCACCACACCAGGCTAATTTTTTATGTTTTTACTTTTTAAGTGTTTAAATTATTTATTAACTTATTTATTTTTTTGAGACAGAGTCTTGCTCTGTCACGTGGTCTGGAGTGCAGTGGCACCATCTTGGTTCACTGCAACCTCCACCTCCCGGGTTCAAGCGATTCTCCTGCCTCAGCCTCCCAAGTAGCTGGGATTACAGGCATGAACCACCACGTCCGGCTAATTTTTGTATTTTTAGTAGGGATGGGATTTCACTGTGTTCACCAGGCTGGTCTCGAACTCCTTACCTCAGGTGACCTGCCTGCCTCAGCCTCCCAAAGTGCTGGGATTACAGGTGTGAGCCACCACACCTGGTCTAATTTTTTGTATTTTCAGTAGAGACAGAATTTCACCATGTTGACCAGGGTGGTCTTGAACTCCTGACTTTGAGTGATCCACCTGCCTTCACCTCCCAAAGTGCTGGGATTACAGGCATGAGCCACCACGCCCGGCCCCAATATTTACTTTTTTAAGTAAATATTTTCAGTAAATATTACTCATACTACTATTATTATTTTGCTTTTTAAAAAACATATTCTTTTTTATATATATACTTTAAGTTCTAGGGTACATGTGCAAACCAACACAGCACATGTATACTCATACTATTATTTTTTAGTACANCGCCCAGGCTGGAGTGCAGTGGCCAGATCTCAGCTCACTGCAAGCTCTGCCTCCTGGGTTTACGCCATTCTCCTGCCTCAGCCTCCCAAGTAGCTGGGACTACAGGCGCCCGCCACCTCGCCCGGCTAGTTTTTTGTATTTTTAGTAGAGACGGAGTTTCACCGTGTTAGCCAGGATGGTCTTGATCTCCTGACCTCGTGATCCGCCCGTCTCGGCCTCCCAAAGTGCTGGGATTACAGGCTTGAGCCACCGCGCCCGGCCAATATTTACTTTCTTAAGTAAATATTTATTTATTTTCGAGATGAGGTCTCGCTCTTGTTTTGCAGGCTAGAGGAGTGCAATGGCGAGATCTCAGCTCACTGCAACCTCTGCCTCCCAGGTTCAAGCAATTCTCCTGCCTCAGCCTCCCAAGTAGCTGGGATTACAGGCATCGCCGCCACACCTGGCTAATTTTGTATTTTTAGTAGAGACAGAGTTTCACTATGTTGGCCAGACTGGTCTTGAACTCCTGACTTCGTGATCCGCCCACCTTGGCCTCCCAAAGTGCTGAGATTATATGTGTGAGCCACCACGCCCAGCCCAATTTGTTTTCTTTTTAAGGTACTAGTCAACAGGTAATTAAATTTTCTGACATATTTTGTCAATTTCTGTTCTCACTGCTGTTATATACCACACCTCGTCTCTGGGCTCACTTTTTTTTTAATTGCTTTTTCTTTTTGAGCTCCCTTTTGTTCTTGCTGAAGTACATCCTTTAATAATTCTTTTTTGTTTGTTTGTTTGTTTTGAGAAGGAGTCTTGCTGTGTTGCCCAGGCTGGAGTGCAGTGGCACAATCTCTGCTTGCTGCAACCTCCACCTCCCAGGTTCAAGCTATTATCCTGCCTCAGCCTCCAGAGTAGCTGGGATTACAGGCGTCAGCCACCACGCACAGCTAATTTTTGTATTTTTAGTAGACACAAGGTTTCACCATATTGGCCAGGTTGATCTTAAACTCCTGACCTCGTGATCCAGCCGCCTCGGCCTCCCAAAGTGCTGGGATTACAGGCATGAGCCACCGCACACAGCCCCTTTAATAATTCTTTTAGGTCAGATGCAGTGGCTCATGCCTGTAATCTTAGCACTTTGGGAGGCCGAAGCAGGAGGATCACTTGAGCCCAGGAGTTCGAGACCAACCTGAGCAACATAATGAAACCCTATCTTTACAAATAATTTTTAAAAAGTAACTGGGCATGGAGGGGCGCAGCCGCGTGGGAGGATCACTTCAGCCTCCCACAGTAGGTGGAGGTTGCAGTGAGTCAAGATTTTTCCACTGTGCTCCAGCCTGGACAACAGAGCAAGATTCTATCTCATTAAAAAAAAAACAAAAAAAAATCTCTCCATGAAAGTCTATGGCTGACAAAGTCTCCAAGCATGTACATATGAAAAAGTCCTTATTTTGCCATCATTTAAAAAACGATATTTTAGCAGGGCATAAATGTCTAGGTTGCATTTTCCTCCAATATTACTCCATTATCTATCGAGGTCATGAGGAATCTGCTATTAGATCAATTGTTGTACCTTTGAAAGCAATATTTTGGCGGCTATAACCTTTTAGATTATTTATTCTTGGCAATTTCACTTTAATGTATCTAGCTGTATATGTGTGTGTGTGTGTATATATATATATATGTTTTTGTTTTTTGTTTTGTTTTGTTTTTTGTTTTTTTTTTGAGATGGAGTCTAACTCTGTGGCCCAGGCTGGAGTGCAGTGGCACAATCTCAGCTCACTTCAACCTCCATCTCCCGGGTTCAAGCAATTCTCCTGCCTCAGCCTCCCGAGTAGCTGGGATTACAGGCATCTGCCACTACGCCTGGCCAATTTTTCTTTTCTTTTCTTTTCTTTTTGAGACGGAGTCTGGCTCTGTTGCTCAGGCTGGAGTGCAGTGGCACGATCTTGGCTCACTGCAAGCTCTGCCTCCCGGGTTCACACCATTCTCCTGACTCAGCCTCCTGAGTAGCTGGGACTACAGGTGCCCACCATCATACCCGGCTAATTTTTCTATTTTTAGTAGAGACAGGGTTTCACTGTGTTAGCCAGGATGGTCTCGATCTCCTGACTTTGTGATCCTCCCGCCTCGGCCTCCCGAAGTGCTGAGATTACAGGCGTGAGCCACCGTGCCTGGCCAAATTTTTCATATTTTTAGTAGAGACAGGGTTTCACCATGTTGACCAGGCTGGTCTCAAACTCCTGACCTCAGGTGATCTGCCCACCTCAGACTCCCAATGTGCTGGGATTACAGGTGTCAGCCACTGCACCTGGCCTGTAGATTCTTTTATGCTGTTTGATATTCATCTAAGGACTCATGTCTTTAATTTTGAAAAATTATCAGTTATTACATCTTGAAATAGTGCTTCTCTTCTATCTATTTTATGTTTCTTTCTTTTTTTTTTTTTTTTTTTTTGAGATGAAGTCTCACTCTGTCACCCAGGCTGGAGTGCAGTGGTGTGATCTCAGCTCACTGCAACCTCTGCCTCCTGGGTTCAAGTGATTCTTCTGCCTCAGCTTCCCAAGTAGCTGTGCCTACAGGCGCATGCCACCACACCCAGGTAATGCTTTGTATTTTTAGTAAAGACAGGGTTTCACCATGTTGGCCGGGCTGGTCTCGAACTCCTGACCTCATGATCTGCCCGCCTTGGCCTCCCAAAGTGCTGGAATTACAGGCGTGAGCTACGGCACCAGGCCTATTTATTTTATCTTTCATATCTCTTAACTACCCCTTTCATATTTGCTTGGCTATTTATTTATTTTTTATTATTTATTTATTTTTTTTGAGTCGGAGTCTCACTCTGTCCCCCCAGCTGGAGTGCAATCTCAGCTCACTGCAACCTCTGCCTCCCAGGTTCAAGCGATTCTCCTGCCTCAGCCTCCCAAATAGCTGGGATTACAGGCGCCTACCACCACATCCAACAAATTTTTATATTTTTAGTAGAGATGGGATTTCACCATGTTGGTCAGGCTGGTCTCAAACTCTGGACCTCAGGTGATCCGCCTGCCTCAGCCTACAGGCTGCCGGGACTACAGGCGTGAGCCACCGTATCTGGCCGGTTTTTAAAAAAATATACATATATATATATATGTATATATTTTTTTTATAGAAACGGGATTTCGCCATGTTGCCCAGTCTGGTCTGGAACTCCTGAGCTCAGGCAATCCACCCTCCTTGGCCCCCCAAAATGCCGAGATTACAGTCATGAGATGCCATGCCTGGCCTCCTATTTGTTTCTAATCTTTTTTCGCTTTATGCTCTGTTTTAGGAGGATTGATTGGGACTATCTTTTTTTTTTTTCCCATCAGAGTGGTTGGCACTTACGGAGCTACCTTTTAATTCACAAAATTGTCCTTTGTGTGTGTGTGTTTTCTTTTTTTTCTTTTTGAGATGGATTCTCACTCTGTCGCCCAGGCTGGAGTGCAGTGGCATGATCTCGGCTCACCACAACCTCCACTCCCAGGTTCAAGCAATTCTCCTGCCTCAACCTCCCAAGTAGCTGGGATTACTGGCGCCGGCCACCACACCCAGCTAATTTTTGTATTTTTAGTAGAGATGGGGTTTCACCATGTTGGCCAGGCTGGTCTCAAACTCCTGACCTCGTGATCTCGCCACCTAGGCTTCCCAAAGGGCTGGAATTACAGGCGTGAGCCACTGCGCCCAGCCACAAAATTGTCCCTTTAACTCTGTCTGGTCTAGAGTTTATCTCATCTATTATTCTTTAAATTTTTCAATTATATTTTTTATTTATAAATGCGTAATTTATTATTTTTCTTTTTTCCAATTTAATATTTACAAGTATAATTTTTACTGTTAATAGCAAAGCATATTTAGAATGCAGAACTTCTTACTACACTGTCTCTTCTTGCTTCTTTACCTCTGTTTTGGTAGCCTAATAGTTTCCATACAATTTTCTTTGAAATAGAATTGGCATCTACTTTTTCTTTTCTTTCTTTCTTCTTTTTTTTTTCGAGACAGGGTCTCACTTTGTCACCCAAACTGGAGTGCAGTGGTGCAATCTTGGCTCACTGCAACCTTGACCTCCTGGGCTCAGGTGATTCTGCCACCTCAGCCCCCCAAGCAGCTGGGACTACAGCTGCGTGCCTGTAATTTTTTGTATTTTTCGTATAGATGGGTTTTCGCCATGTTGCCTGGGCTGGTCTTGAACCCCTGAACTCAAGCAATCTGCCCACCTCAGCGTCCCAAAGTGTTAGGATTACAGGCATGAGCCACTGCATCCGGCTGGCATCTACTTTTTTAAAAAAACATGTTATTTTATATTTTATTCATTCATTTTATTATCATAGCCATACATAATCAAATAATTAGAAAGTATTGTCCGAAAGAAAATTTCCCACAATCTCATTAGTCAGAGATAACATCCTTTAAAATTTTGCTGTATATCCTTCCATACATTTTTTCAATGATTAGTATTCTTATTTTCTACAAAATGGAGTCCAGCTATCCAAATAACCACTTTTTCCTGATAACACTATTGCAGATATTTTTCTTTTTAACTTTTAAATATATTTTTTAATTGACGCATAATAATTGTACATATTTATGAAATACATGGTGATGTTTTGATACATATAATGAGCAGATCATGGTAGTTAGCATATCCATCATCTCAAACATTTATCACTTCTTTTATTGAGAACATTCAGTATCCTCCTTCTAGCTATTTGAAACTATATATTATTGCTAACTAGAGTCACAGTACAGTGCTATGGAACACTAGAACTAATTCCTCCTATCTAACTGTAATTTTGTATCCTTTCACAAATCTCTCCCTATCCCCTCTTCCTTCTACTGTTCCCAACCTCTACTATCCTCTGTTCTACTTTTTACTTCTATGAGATCAACTTTTTTTTTTTTTTTTAGCTTCCACATATGAATGAGACCACGCAGTATTTAACTTTCTGTTCCTGGTTTATTTCACTTAACATAATGACCTCCAGTTCCATTCATGTTGCTGCAAACGACAGGATTTCATTCTTTTTTATGGCTGAGTAGTACTCCATCATGTATATATAAAATATTTTAAGAAATTGATGCTTTTTCATATCCACCTATGCTTATTTCTTTTCTGTTAATTTTTTATTTATAATTCCACTCTCTTTTGAATAAAAATTATTCTATAATTCGTCTCTTTGAACATCCTAATATATATATTTTTAAATCTTTGACAGACTATTCCATAAGTTATTGCCAGCAGTGAATTTATTATTAGGTTATTGATTTATAGTTTATCTTTCTTGGCCTTAGATTTTTTTAATGTGTTTTTGGTATTTTGACTTGTAGGCTCTTTTGAATGATGAATGGGTGGGTCTGCATCTTCCTCTATCTTTTTCACATCCTCTCTAGCATTTTGACATTGCCTTCACCCCACTCCCAGGGACTCCAGTTCAAAATCAGGCTTTATGACAGTATTTCTAGGGTTTTTCAGATGGTATCCAGCGGATGATTTGATTCACTTCTAAGTGCCAAGGCTGTATCTGTGTCCTCCCACCTTCCTAATGCATAGTTTACTAAAAGCCATAGATTGACAATAGCTTTTCTCCTCCTCAGCCTCTTTACTAGGTGAAGCGGTGCCATTCCAACCACTGACCTTAAACAGAGACCCCAATCACTGTCCTTGCATGGATTCTGTTTAACTCCCTTTATCCTGCCTAATCACCAGCAGCTTCCAGATCCAGGGCATCCCAAACTTGAGGCTTTAGGTCCCCATCCTTTCCTATCTCTGTTCCATTTCTATCTAAGCAGTTGCTTATCTTACTTTTTATTTTTATTTTTATTTTTTGAGATGGAGCTTCACTCTTGTCGCCCAGGCTGGAGTGCAATGGCGGGATCTCGGCTCACTGCAACCTCTGCCTCCGGGGTTCAAGCGATTCTTCTGCTTCAGCCCCCCGCCCCCAGTACCTGGAACTACAGGCATGCACCATCACGCCTGGCTAACTTTTGTATTTTTAGTAGAGACTGGGTTTCATCATATTGGTCATGCTGGTCTCGAACTCCTAACCTCATGATCCGCCTGCCTCGGCCTCCCAAAGTGCTGGGATTTTATTACAGGTGTGAGCCACCGCACCCGGCTAATTTTTGTATTTTTAGTAGAAATAAGGTTTCACCATGTTGACCAGGCTGGTCTCAAACTCCTGACCTCAGGTGATCTGCCCGCCTTGGCCTCCCAAAATGCTGGGATTACATGCATGAGCCACCGCGCCCAGCCTGCTCATCCTACTTTTAAGTTTGTCTATAAGTTTTTCCTGTTTTGCTTTTATATTATATTTATAGATATTCTGAATTTAGACAGGAGAGGGTATATCATGTACTGTCTTACCAGGACGTCAATTCCATAACTTTTCGCAAGTTGTTCTTTTGTCTACAACAAACTTCCAGCACTGGTCTGCTTCCAAATCTTCAAAAATACTCTGAGGCCACCTCCTTGAAAACTCTTTCTCGATAAATTACATTTTCATCATGGACACTGTTCTATCCTGCCTTTCACTATATTGTAATTATTTTCTCAGTATCTGTCTCTTTAAGGGCCTGAACCTTGTTTCATAGTTATCTTGGTACCCTCCAGAACGTAGCAGATTATCTAGCATATAGTAGGTGCTCAGTAAGTTTTGTTTTGTTTTTTTTTTTTTTTTGAGACGGAGTCTCGCTCTGTCGCCCAGGCAGTGCAGTGGCGCGATCTCCGTTCACTGCAAGCTCCGCCTCCCAGGTTCCCGCCGTTCTCCTGCCTCAGCCTCCCGAGAAGCTGGGACTACAGGCGCCCACCACCACGCCTGGCTAATTTTTTTTGTATTTTTAGTAGAGATGGGGTTTCACCGTGTTTGCCAGGATGGTCTGGATCACCTGACCTCGTGACCCGCCCACCTCGGCCTCCCAAAGTGCTGGGATTACAGGCGTGCGCCACCGCGCCCGGCCAGTTTTGTTTTATTAAACCGAATGGAATGGAGCAAAGACCCCACACAAATTCAAGAGCACTGTGTTTTAAGCACTTATATCCAACTTCTTATAACCATCATATTGCTTTACTGCTGCCTGAATATGAACTTAAATTAGAATGGAAATGGTGAGGACAGATTCAGGAGCTATCTCACAGAGTCAATGGGACTTGGTGACATATTACATATATGGTGGAGAATGAGGGTGCAAGGAAGAAGGAGATACTAAAATGAATTACAAAGTTTCTAATTCAGGTGAGTGGGCACCTAATGATAGTGTTATTCAACATGATGATCACTGAGGGGGAAGCAAATTTGTAGGAAATATAATGAGTACAGTTTAAGAGACATTGAATTTGACAAACTTTTCATATTTCACATCTATGTCGAAGGTTGGCATAGGGGTTTCATATATACAACACATTTGAGAAAAATTTCTGATCTCAAAATTTTATCTGGAATGTAAATGGTGTAATATTTTGATAAAGTTATTGGAAATTATCCACAACAATTTAGGAAATGTAATAAATAAAAACATCTTGTGTAAAATTGTCATTCTCCCAGAGTTTGCATAATTTCTCTTGATGAGGCATATAACTGTTGAAGCATTTGCTTAATTGATAATTTGTGCATAATTTTCTAAACTTTGGAACATAATTATCATCACTTGTGTCTGAGTTAACACTGAAATGAAACACTTTGGTGGAATGTTTTAGACACTAACAAAGTTTTAAAGACAGGAAATAAGGAATAAGAAAGAGAGAATTTTTGATTAACATAAGAACAGCAGGCTTCTGTCAAGCACCATACAACTTAGCATGTCTCAGGGTGAATAAATTTGGACATAATCAGGGCATTAATCTAAAGCAAAATTGAGTGAGATTCTAACGAGTTAAGCCAAGATCAGAAGACTTTGTTTTTGTTTTTTTGTAGAGATGAAGTCTCATTATGTTGTGCAGGCTGGTCTTGAACTCCTGGGCTCAAGCGATCCTCCTGCCTCAGCCTCCTAAAGTGCTGGGATTGCAGGTGTGAGCCACCACGCCCATCCAAAAGACTTTAGTTTTCATTTCAATTTTTGATTACCTATTTGAATGTGGTCAAGATATTTAAAATCTCCATTTCTCAGTTTCCTTATCTTTCAAAAGGAATTACCATTGAGGATCCTTCCAATTCCCCTAGTCTGTAATTCAAGAATCTGGTCTACATGTAATCTCATTTTTCAATTTCTCATTCATTAATACCTACTCTGCTTACTTCATAGGTCTGTTGGGAAGATTAGATGAAATAATGAATATAAAGGAGTTTTGAAAAGTTAAAAATGCTTTGCAAATGTAAAGTACAATAATGACATAGGATTTTTAAATCATGTTGATAAAATTGTTTTGAAACTGAACAAGACTCAATTGAATGCTAGCAGAATCTTATTGCACAAGTGTTAAACTGAGGCATAAAGAGGATGTAATAAAAGAATGTTCGCTCTGCAGGGGACCTTAGACATCACTCAAATCAAGAAACTTGAGTTCCAGGCTGGGCGCAGTGACTCACACATGTAATCCCAGCACTTTGGGAGGCCAAGATGGGAGGATCATTTGAGCCCAGGAGTTCAAGGCCAGCCTGGACAACATAGTGAGACCCTGTCTCTACTAAAAGTAAAAAAGTTAGCCGGGCATGGTGGTGCATGCATGTAATCCCAGCTATTCGGGAGGCTCAGGCAAGAGGATCGCTTGAGCCTACGAGTTCAAGGTTGCAGTGGACTGTGATCATACCACTGCACTACAGCCTGGGCGACAGAGCAGAAACTGAGTTCCAGAGAAGGGGTACCAAAATGTCACAGAGAAACAAATAACACCTTGTACCGTGGTTACTATTGTTGTATAACATATCACCCCAAACTTAGAGACTTAGAACAACAACAACCATTTTATTATCTCGCATAGTTTTCTGTGGGTCAGGATTCTGGGAAGGGCTCATCTGGGAGTCCAGTTCGAGGT
This sequence comes from Theropithecus gelada, assembly GCF_003255815.1. Classification (NCBI taxonomy): domain Eukaryota; kingdom Metazoa; phylum Chordata; class Mammalia; order Primates; family Cercopithecidae; genus Theropithecus; species Theropithecus gelada. The sequence goes on along the minus strand of NC_037689.1, from coordinate 14,461,229 downwards.
CTTTTATTGGGTTGCAGTCAGATAGTGGCAGGTGCTGGAATGGCAGGGAGCAGGGTGCTGGAGCAGCTGTGCTGCTCAGAGTCAGTCTCTTCCGGTAGGCTTAGCATCTTGCCCTATAGCCTCTCCAAGTGGACTGCTTTGGCTTCCTCACAGCATGGCAGCCTCAGGGCAGTCAGACTGTTTACTAGCTACGAACAGCTTCAAGAGAAGCTATTGCAGCAAAACAGCTGGGAGCTGCATCGCCTTTTATGACTCAGCCTTGGAAGTCTCACAGTGTCACTATTGCTCTAACTGGTCAAAACTGTCATAAAAGCCCACTTTTATGGTGGAATTGTTACCTCTGGACGATGTCCAGGTTTTTGGCATCTTGAACAAAGAATTGGACAAAACGCACAAACAAAGCAAGGAAGGAATGAAGCAACAAATCAGAGATGTTTTTTAAAACGAAAGCACACTTCACAGGGCAGGAGCAGGCCAGAGAAAGGGGCTCAAGGGTGAGGTTACAGAATTTTCTGAAGCTTGAATACCTTCTAGAGATTTCCACTGGTTACTTGGTATACACCCTCTGTAGATGAAGAGGCTAAGTGAAGTCACAAAGTTATTTACTTGGTGTACACCCTATGCAAATGAAGAGGATGTTTCCTGCCATAGCTGAAGAAGAATTGCAAAGTTATTTACTTGGGATTAGAAGGTTGGGGCTCTGCCATTTAATTTAGTTCTAGTAAGTCCTTAGGATCCCTGTCTCCAGGCCCTCTTCTCCTGCCTCAGAATGTTTTAGACACTAACAAAGTTTTAAAGACAGCAAATAAGGAACTCCAACTCCTACAGTTTCTAGGGAATGGGACATAGGCCACACCTCTTGACAGGAAGAGTGTCAAGATCATGTTCTGAGAAGAGTAGGTGGGACAGTAGATATTGTGTGGCCTTCTTTGGAAAATACAATCTGCCATGCTTCGTTCCAAGCCCTTTTGCTTCTGCATACTTACATAGCATTTTGCATAAATTTGTTTATCAAATTAAGCTGAATATTAAAATATTTTCCAATGCTATTTTTTTGTTTGTTTCTTTCCTGAGATGGAGTTTCGCTCCTCTTGCCCAGGCTGGAGTGCAATGGCGCAATCTCAGCTCACTGCAACCTCCACCTGCCAGGTTCAAGTAATTCTCCTGTCTCAGCCTCTTGAGTAGCTGGAATTACAGGCATGTGCCACCACGCCCAACTAATTTTTGTATTTTTAGTAGAGATGGGTTTTCGCCATGTTGGCCAGGCTGGTCTCAAACTTCTGATCTCAAGTGATCTGCCTGTCTCGGCCGCCCAAAGTGCTGGGATTACAGGTGTGAGCCACTGCACCCAGCCCCTATTTTCTTATAGAAAGAAAAATATTATTGTCAAGTTATTTAAACATAATAATCTGATTATAGAACCAAGAGGGGGATCTAATCCCATGCATTTGATTTCCTTCTCCCAGCTTCCTCATCTTTTTTTTTTTTTTTGAGACGGAGTCTCGCTTTGTAGCCCAGGCTGGAGTGCAGTGGCTTGATCTTGGCTCACTGCAACCTCCGCCTCCCGGGTCCTGGTTGAAGCAATTCTGCCTCAGCCTCCCGAGTAGCTGGGATTACAGGCACGCACCACCATGCCCAACTAATTTTTGTATTTTTAGTACAGACGGGGTTTCACTGTGTTGGCCAGGCTGGTCTTAAACTCCTAACTTCATGGTCCGAGTGCCTCAGCCTCCCAAAGTGCTGAGATTACAGGCATGAGCCACCACGCCTGGCCCAGCTTCTTCATCTTACATAGTAGAAAGACAACTGTTAGGCCGAGTGCAGTGGCTCATACCTGTAATCCCAGCACTTTGGGAGGCTGAGGTGGGCAGATCACCTGATGCCAGGAGTTCAAGACCAGCCTGGCCAACATGGTGAAACCCCATCTCTACTAAAAATACAAAAATTAGCCGGGCGTGGTGGTGGGAACCTGTAATCCCAGCTACTCAGGAGACTGAGGCAGAAGAATTGCTTGAACCTGGGAGGCGGAGGTTGCAGTGGGCTGAGATGGCACCAGTGCACTCTAGCCTGAGCGACAGAGCAAGACTCCTTCTCAAAAAAACAAAAGAAAAACAATTGTCTATATTTCAATAAAAAACAAAGAAATAGCGATGCAAACATGTTATCTAGAGCTGGTCTGTCCAACACAGTAGCCACTAACCATCTATGGTTATTGAGCACTTGAAATATGGGATGAAGAACTGAATTTTTTATTTAAATGTAATTTAGCTGAATTTAACTTAGCCTAATTTAAATTTTAAAATTGATATTCAATCCAGTTATTGGAAAAATTTAAGAATATTTGGAACAACTTGGGTATGTGAATCTACTTTTTCAATTGTAAATTTCATGAAATCTAAATATACATCAAGTATTGCCAATGAAAATTTAACATCTAACTTGAAATGTGCTCTAAGTGTAAAATACACAGCAGATTTTAAAGACTTGGTACCAAAAAATGTAAAATATCTAAATGATTATATTGATTACATGCTAAAATGATAATGTTTTGGTAAATTGAGTTTTATAAAATATATTGCTAAAATTTAGTTCATATTTTCTTTTACTTTTTAATGTGGCTATTACAAATTTTTAATTATATACATGGCTTGCATTCTATTTGTATTAGACAGCTCTGATCTAGAGACAGAGAGATAAGTACCAAAATAACCATATAAAAGGTGAAGGTGGTTTTTCATAACAAAACTTCTAGTTTTGTAGTTTTATTATGAAGTAATTGACAGTTTAAACTACATGCACATATAAATTTGATAGAAAAATATGGAAAAATGGAAGGAAGGCACGCCCTCTGGTCCTAGATCTCACCACTTTGCTTAGGAAGTTACTTTGGTGGCTAACTTCCATCTGAACACGAAAATAGCATGTGCATATTTATTGATGTGTAAACGGTAAATACCTTTTCAACTCTGGAGACCTCATCTTCTCTATCAATATTTGATATCCGATTTTGCCATAAAACATTACTTTGGCTTTACTTACAGCTGGATGAGACCATAGAAATACTCCCATTTTACAGATGAGGAAGCCAAGGCTAAGATACTTTAAGAGTCTGCTCAGCCAGGTGTGGTGGCACATGTCTGTAATCCTAGCACTTTGGGAGGCCGAGGCGAGTGGATCACAAGGTCAGGAGTTCGAGACCAGCCTGGCCAACATGGTGAAACCCCATCTCTACTAAAAATACAAAAATTAGCTGAGCATGGTGGCATATGCCTGTAATCCCAGCTACTTGGGAGGCTGAGGCAGGAGAATGGCTTAAATCTGGGAGGCAGAGCTTGCAGTGAGCCAAGATCACACCACTGCACTCCATGCTGGGCAACAGAGCAAAACTCCATCTCAGAGAAAAAAAGAAAAAAAAAAAAAAGAGTCTGCTCAAGGTCACATAGCTACCTAGTGACAGAACGGCATCTTTCTCATGGTTTAGGTTAGCTAGGAAAATATGCCTATATATAAAAAACAGTGTGTGCATTATATTATTCTAAATCATTATAAATTTAATGATTATATGTTTTGGACAAAGAAGTAAAATGTTCTCCTTCAATGTTGTGGATCTCCAACTTCTATAGTCAAGAAAATACACATTTCAAAAATTTTTTTTTTATTTCTAAAATCTTTTCTTTTCCTCTTTTTTTTTTTTTTTTTTGAGACTTAGTCTTACTCTGTGACTCAGGCTGGAGAGCACTGGTGCGATCTCAGCTCATTGCAACCTCCACCTCCCAGATTCAAGCAATTCTCCTGCCTCAGCCTTCTGAGTAGCTGGGATTACAGGCACCTGCCACCACGCCTGGCTAATTTTTGTATTTTTAGTAGAGACAGGGTTTCACCATGTTGGCCAAGCTGGTCTTGAACTCCTGACCTCAAGTGATCCACCTACCTTGGCCTCCCAAAGTGCTGGGATTACTGGGATTGCAGGAGTGGGCCACAATGCCCGGCCCCTTTTGCTTTTTTTTTTAAACCTAAGTCACTTAAGTGGTAAGAAAGAGGATATTAATGACATGTTTATTTCACTCATATTCCTATGAAAACTAGTTGGGGAAATAAGATCTCAACCAAACTCTAGATCAAAAAACCCTACAGAAAGCAGTCTACTTTAAAAAGCCATTTTCTTTGTGAAAATTGCCTTTCTTTCATAAGCTAAGCACATATTTAAGAATACTTACCAAGTGCAAGGCACTGCATTGGATGTTACAGGAGATAAAGAGAGACTTGGTTCTCAGATCCCATTTGCTCAATGAGTTTGTAATGTAAGTACCACTAGAAGCAGAGCTATATCTTGCTATGCAGCAATTCCCGATTACATTATAAATAACTTCACATAAAAACTTTTTCTTAGTCCGTTGGGGCTGCTGTAACAAAATACCATAGACTGGGTAGCTTTTAAATAACACAAATTTATTTCTTACAGTTCCAGATGCTGGGAAGTCCAAGATCAAGGTACCAGCAGATTTGGCGTCTAGTGGGAACATGCATTCTGATTTACAGATGACTGCCTTCCTGCTGTGTCTTCACATGGTGGAATGGGTGAGGGGTATCTCCCAGGTCTCTCTTATAAGTGCACTACCTCCTAATACCATCACCTTGGGGGTTAGGATTTCAACATATGAATTTTGGGAGGACACAAACATTCAACTCATAACAAATATTCCTATTAAATTGTATAAATAAATCATTTTGAGGATATAAAATTTAGATAGAAAATACATAAACACATACTGATGATTTGGCTGTGTCCCCACCTAAATCTCAGCTTGAATTTCACTTCCCATAATCCCCACCTATCATAGGAGGGACCCAGTGGGAGGTAATTGAATCATGGGGGCAGTTACCCCCATGCTGCTATTCTCATGATAGGGAGTGAGTTCTCACAAGATTTGATGGTTTTATAAGGGGCTTTTCCCCCTGTTGCTCATTCTTCTCTCTCCTGCTGCCATGTGAAGAAGGACGTGTTTGCTTTCCCTTCCACCATGATTGTAAGTTTCTGAGGCCTCCCCAGCCCTGCAGTACTGTGAGTCAGTTAAACCTCTTTTCTTTATAAATTACCCAGTCTCAGGTATGTCTTTATTAGCAGTGTGAGAGCGGACTAATGCAGTAAATTGTTACTGGTGAAAGGAATGAGGCACATCCCCCATATATCTCCCAACTTCCTGAGCCCAGCACAAACACATTCCTCCATATTTCTCTCAAACTTCAGAAAAACACCACCTAGGAAATCCCCGATAAGGACACAGCGGGAACCAATAAAAAATGCTAAATGTGCTGTAACCGAGAGAATTACCTTGTTCCCCTGTAACTTTACATATCCTGTTTACATCGGGCTATAAAAAGCAAGCACTCGCATTGTTCGGGGCCCTCTTGTATGCTGTGAAATGGAGGGACCAAGTTCGAACTTGCAGTAAAGATCCTTGCCGCTTGGCTTTGACTCTGGACTCTGGTGGTCTTCTTTGGGGAACAAACGGTCTGGGCATAACATCAGTAGACTGGGGTGCTGCTATAAGGATATCCGAAAATGTGGAAGTGACTTTGGAACTGGGTAATGGGCAGAGGTTGGAACAGCTTGGAGGGCTCATAAGAAGAAAGGAAAATGTGGGAAATTTTGGAACTTCCTAAAGACTCGGAGGGCTCAGAAGACAGGAAGATGTGGGAAAGTTTGGAACTTCCTACAGACTTGTTGAATGGCTTTGACCAAAATGCTGATAGTGATAGGGACAATGAAGTCCAGGTTGAGGTGGTCTCAAATGGAGATGAGGAACTTGTTGGGAAAAAAGGTGACTTTTGTTATGCTTTAGCAAAGAGACTGGCAGTATTTTGCCCCTGCCCTAGAGATCTGTGGAACTTTGAACTTGAGAGAAATGGTTTGGAATTGGAACTTAGGTTTGAAACGGAAGCAGAGCATAAAAGCTTGGAAAATTTGCAGTCTGATGATGTGATAGAAAAGAAAAACACATTTTCTGAGGAGAAATTCAAGCAGGCTGCAGAAATTTGCATAAATAACGAGGAGCCAAATGTTAATTGCCAAGACAATGGGGAAAATGTCTCCAGGTCCTGTCAGAACTCTTCAAGACAGCCCCTCCCATCACAGGCCCAAGGCTTGGAAGGGAAAAATGGTTTCCTAGCCTGGGCCCAGGGTCGCCTGCTCTATGCAGCCTCAGGACACGGTGCCTTGCATCCCAGCTGCTTCAGCTCCAGCCAGGGCTAAAAGGGGCCAAGGTACAGCTCTGGTCATTGCTTTAGAGAGTGCAAGACCCAAGCCTTGGTAGCTTCCACATGGTGTTGGTCCTACAGGTGCGCAGAAAACAGGAACTGAGGTTTGGGAACCTTTGCCTATATTTCAGAGGATATATGGAAATGTCTGAATGTCCAGGCAGAAGTCTGCTGCAGGAGTGAAGTCCTCATGGAGAACCTATGTTAGGGCAGTACAGAAGGGAAAGGTGGGGTCAGAGCCCCTACACAGAGTCCCCCCTGGGACACTGCCTGGTGGAGTTGTGAGATGAGGGCTACCATCCTCCACACCCCAGCATAGTACGTCCACTGACAGCTTGCACTGTGCAACTGGAAAAGCTGCAGACACTCAATGGCAGCCCGTAAAAGCAGCCGGGAGGGGAGTTGTACCCTGCAAAGCTACAGGGGCAGAGCTGCCCAAGGCTATGGGAGCCTGCCTCTTGCATCAGCATGACCTGGATGTGAGACATGGAGTCAAAGGACATCATTTCAGAGCTTTAAAATTTGACCACCCCACTGGATTTTGGACTTGCATGGGGTCTGTAGCCCCTTTGTTTTGGCCAATTTCTCCTATCTGGAATGGGTGTATTTACCCAATGCCTGCACCCCCATTGTATCTAGGAGGTAACTAGCTTGCTTTTCATTTTACAGGCTCATAGGTGAAAGGGACTTGCCTTGTCTCAGATGAGACTTTGGACTTGGAGTTAATGCTGGAATGAGTTAAGACTTTGGGGGACTGTTAGAAGGGCATGATTGTGTTTTGGAATGTGAGGACATGAGATTTGGGAGGGGCCAGGGTGGAATGGTATGGTTTGGCTGTGTCCTGACCCAAATCTCATCTTGAATTATAGTTCCCATAATCCCCACATGTTGTGGGAGGGACCTGGTGGGAGGTAATTGAATCATGAGGGTGGTGGTTACCCGCATGCTGCTGTTCTCATAATAGTGAGTGAGGTCTCACAAGATCTGATGGTTTTATAAAGGACTTTTCCCCTTTTTGCTCATTCCTCTCTCTCATGCTGCCATGTGAAAAAGGACGTGTTTGCTTCCCCTTCTGCCATGATTGTAAATTTCCTGAGGCCTCCTGAGCCCTCCAGAACTGTAAGTCAATTAAACCTCTTTTATTTTCTTTTTTTTTTTAGACAGAGTCTTGCTCTGTCACCCAGTCAGTGGCACAATCTTAGCTCACCGCAACCTCCGCTTCCCGGGTTCAAGTGATTCTTCTGCCTCAGCCTCCCAAGTAGCTGGGACTACAGGTACACATGACCACGCCTGGCTAATTTTTGTATTTTTAGTAGAAACGGGGTTTCACCATATTGGCCAGGCTGGTCTCAAACTCCTGATCCACCCACCTCAGCCTCCCAAAGTGCTGGGATTACAGGCGTGAGCCACCATGCCTGGCCAGGAGTCATTGTTTAATAGGGACAGAGTTTCAGTTTGGGATGGTGAAAAAGTTCTGGTAATAGATGGTGATAGTTGCACAACAATGTGAATGTACTTAATACCACTGAATTGTACACATGAAAATGATTGCAATGGTAAATTTTGTTATGTACATTTCATCATAGTAATAAATAAATAAATGAATTAGTAAAATTTTTTTTAAAAAAATAAATAGGCTGGGTGCAGTGACTCATGCCTGCAATTTCAGCACTTTGGGAGGCCAAAGTGGGAGGATTCACTTGAAGTCAGAAGTTCAAAACCAGCCTGGCCAACATGGTGAAACCCCATCTCTACTAAAAATACAAAAAATTAGCATGGTGTGGTGGCGGGCACCTGTAATTCCAGCTACTTGGGAGGCTGAGACAGGAGAATCACTTGAACCCAGGAGGCAGAGGCTGCAGTGAGCCGAGCTCACCACTGCACTCTGGCCTGGGTGACAGAGTCAGACTCTGTCTCAAAAAATAAAATAAATAAATAAATAAATAAATAGCCAAAGAATATGTTGCTTATGTGTGTGTGTAAACTACTAACTTTAAGATGGTGGTTTATGGTCTCTGTTTTACCAAAAACCATCTTAAACATTCCCTCCAATTTTGGCAAAAATATGTGTGTGTGTAAATGTTCAGTATAAAATCTGAAAGGAAACTTACATTATCAGTACTAATTTGCCTCTGAGAAAAGCAATGGATTGGTTAGGGGAGCCCTTCACTTTTTACTCTGTAAACTCATATCGAGGGAGAGGAGGAGCAGAGATGGAGTACTGTAGCTCCAACATTTTCTTTCCTTTTTAATTTTTGAGAAAAGAAACAAAATAGCAAAGAAACAAAATATAAAGTTAAAAAGTAGAATGATATAAATATGTGGATTTTGTATGTGACAAAAAGGCATTTTAGGCATTTTTAGGTACAGTAATGGTATATGGTTTTTATTCAAAGCATCTTTATCTTTTAGAGAAACATACTAAAACATTTACAAATGAAATAATATGCCTGGGATTTGCTTCAAATTAATATAGAAGTCGGGCAGGGAGGTACAGACGAAACGAGATTGGGAATGAGTTCATAGTTGTTGGTTAGGTAATGGATATATATGGCGATTAATTATACTGTTTTCTCTACTTTCGTATGTTTGAAATCTTCCACAAAAAAAAAGTTTCTTTTTGAGGGAAAAAATTGTAAACATGGAAAACAAAACTGTAAAATACTGGAAGTAGGCTGGACGCGGTGGCTCACACCTGTAATCTCAGCACTTTGAGAGCCCGAGGGAGGTGGATCACTTGAGGTCAGGAGTTCAAGACCAGCCTGGGCAATATAGTGAAACCTCCTCTCTACTAAAAATACAAAAATTAGCTGGCCGTGATGGCGGGCGCCTGCAATCCTAGCTACTCCTGAGGCTGAGGCAGGCGAATCGCTTAAACCTGGGAGGCAGAGGTTGCAGTGAGCCAAGACTGCGCCACTGCATTTCAGCCTAGGTGACAGAGTGAAACTGTGTCTCAAAAAAAAAAAAATAATAATAATAATAATAATACTGGAAGTAAATAAAAAGAATGCCTTTATTTAAATCTTGGTTTTGGAAATCAAAAATCCAGAAGCTGCAAAGAAAAAAAGATTTACAGATTAAGCAACATAATTTTACATATATATGTGGCAAAAGAGACTAAAAATAAAATTGAAAAACAAGAACAACAGATTAGGAAAAAATATGTTTAAAACATACAATACACAAAAGATTAAAATGTCACTGCTATAACAGTTCCTATAGGTTATTAATTTTAAAAATCTAGAGAAAAAATGAACAAGAGATATTAACCAGCAACTCAGAAGAGAGGATATACAAATGATGAATGTATATACGATACAGCTGACCCTCTATATCCATGTCCATATCCATGGATTTCACATCTGAGATTTCATCCATACATGGATTCAATCAACCGAGGATTTAAAATATTCAGAAAAAAAACCTAACACGGTGAAACCCCATCTCTACTAAAAATACAAAAAAAAACGAACTAGCCGGGAGTGGTGGCGGGCACCTGTAGTCCCTGCTACTCAGGAGGCTGAGGCAGGAGAATGGCGTGAACCCGGGAGGCGGAGATTGCAGTGAGCTGAGATCGCACCACTGTACTCCAGCCTGGGCGACAGAGCGAGACTCCGTCTCTAAATAAATAAATAAATAAATAAATAAATAAATAAATAAAACGATACAATAAGAAATACAATTTTTAACTAGTATATAAAAGCCATTTACATAGTATTTACATTTTATTATAAGTAATCTAAAGATGATTTGAAGGACTCAGGAGGATGTATGTAGGTTATATGCAACAAATACAGCATTTTATATATAAGGACTTACACATTCATAAATTTTGGTATCTGTGTGGGTCCTGGAACCAATTCTTCATGGATATTGAGGAATGAATTTATAAAAATAAGCTCTAGGCCAGGCGCAGTGGCTCACGCCTCTAATCCCAGCACTTTGGGAGGCCGAGGCGGGCAGATCACTTGAGGTCAGGAGTTTGAGACTATCCTGGCCAACATGATGAAACTCCGTCTCTACTAAAAATACAAAAAATTAGCCAGGTGTGGTGGCACATGCCTGTAATCCCAGCTACTTAGGAGGCTGAGGATGAGGTAAGAGAATGGCTTGCACAGGGGAGGCAGAGGTTGCAGTGAGTCGAAATCGTGCTACTGCACTCCAGCCTGGGTGACAGAGCAAGACTCCATCTCAAAAAATAATAATAATAAAATAAAAATAAAAATAAGCTCTAATTTAGTAATATATAATCAACAAAATGAAAATTAAAAGAATGAGGTATCATTTTCCCCCACTAAATTGGTGAAAATGGACTGGGCACAGTGGCTCACGCCTGTAATCCCAGGACTTGGGGAGGCTGAGGCAGGTGGATTGCCTGAGTTCAGGAGCACGAGACCACCTTGGCCAACACGGTGTAACCCGGCCTAGGCAACATGGTGAAATCCCGTCTCTACTAAAATACAAAAAATGAGCCTGGCATGGCATCTTGTGGCTGTAATCCCAGCTAGTCAGGAGGCTGAGACAGGAGAATCGTTTGAACCCGTGAGGCGGAGGTTGCAGTGAGCCGAAATTGTGCCACTGCACTCCAGCCTGGGCGACAGAGCGAGACTCCGTCTCAAAAAATAAGAAGAATAAAGTAAATTGGTGAAAATGAAAAGGATTGATAGTGTACAAGATCAAGGAAGGTATGAAGATGTATGCTCTTACATACTTTTGGTAGAAATACCAATTGATACGGGCTTTTTGGTGAGCAATTCTAAATGATAATTAAAATATAAAGTATACATACCCTTTGACCCAGAAATTTTACATCTAGGAATCTACCACACTGGAACAGTCACACATATGTACAAAAGTACATGTGTAAGGATGTTTATTACATCATTGTTGGTAATAATAAATAACTGAAAATATCTCAAATATCAATCGAAGTGGTAATGGTTAAATAATGTACAGTACATTCATACTATGAGATACCACACAGCCTGTGAAAAAAATGAGTTCAACATGAACAGATCTCCAAGATATATTGTTAAATTCAAATAATTTTAGACTAACCTATATAGTGTGATTTTATAAATATGATACTCCTTAATTTCCTCAGCATTACCCAGCCTTATACAATCTTTAAATGATTACTCATCCTTACACAAATGAATCCCTGCTACTGCTACACATCGTGGAGAATCTTGGCGCATGATCCAAAATGACTCATCCCAAAGCATGCTGCATTGAATTGCCCACACGAGAAGCTCTGTCATTAATCAATGCCTGAAAATTGAAGGGTCTATCTCTGAGACTTCTGACTTTAATATCTTTGTTCTCTCTGAACACACTCTGTTAATACATATGTATGTCTGTCTTGTCTAGCCCATTTCTCACAGGCCCACTGACATATTATTCCGGCTCTTCTGAAAGATGACTGCTTTAATTTTTTGAGGTACCAGTGCTCTCTACCATGAATTTCAGGTATGCTCCATGACCTATGTTTTACCTTAGACCATCTTTTTTTTCTTTTTCCTTCCACAGGACTGCCAAGTCCAAAACTTTAGACCATCTTAAATATTCCTTCCAATTTTAGTAAAAATGTGTGTGTGTGTGTGTGTGTGTGCAAAATGCTCAGTAAAACATCTGAAGGAAAACTCATCATATTATTATCAGCAGTTAATTGCTCCTGAGTAAAAAAATGGAATTAGTGGGAGAATGAAAGTGAGAATTTCACTTTTTACCCTATAAACTTACATATATATATAATTTTTTATTTTTTGAGATGAAGTCTTGCTCTGTTGCCCAGGCTAGAGTGCAGTGGCACGATCTCGGCTCACTTCAAACTCTGCTTCCTGGGTTCAAGTGATTCTCCTGCCTCAGCCTCCCAAGTAGCTGGGATTATAGGCACGCACCACCATGCTCGGCTAATTTTTGTATTTTCAGTAGAGAAGGGGTTTCGCCATGTTGGCCAGGCAGGTCTTGAACTCCTGGCCTCCTGTGATCTGCCTGCCTCGGCCTCCCAGTGTGCTGGGATTACAGGCATGAGTCACTTCGACTGGCCTAAACTTCAGTATTATTAGATTAAAAATAAGCATACACTCATATAAATAAAATATACTTATAATAAAATAAGCAACCGGGCTCAGTGGCTCATGCCTGTAATCCCAGCACTTTGGGAGACCAAGGCAGATGGATCACCTGAGGTCAGGAGTTCGAGACCAGCCTGACCAACATGGTGAAACCCCATCTCTACTAAAAATACAAAAGCAGCTGGGCATGATGACGTGCACCTGTAATCCCAGCTACTTGGGAGGCTGAGGCAGGAGAATCACTTGAACCCAGGAGGTGGAGGTTGCAGTGAGCCGAGATCGCACCACTGTACTGCAGCCTGGGCAACAAGAGTGAAACTCTGTCTCAAAATATAAAATAAAATAGGGCCGGGCGCGGTGGCTCAAGCCTGTAATCCCAGCACTTTGGGAGGCCGAGACGGGCGGATCACAAGGTCAGGAGATCAAGACCATCCTGGCTAACATGGAGAAACCCCGTCTCTACTAAAAAATACAAAAAAAAAATTAGCCGGGCGAGGTGGCAGGCGCCTGTAGTCCCAGCTCCTCGGGAGGCTGAGGAAGGAGAATGGCGTAAACCCGGGAGGTGGAGCTTGCAGTGAGCTGGGATCCGGCCACTGCACTCCAGCCTGGGCGACAGAGCGAGACTCAGTCTCAAAAAATAAATAAATTAATTAATTAATTAAATTAAATAAACATACACTTACACAAATAAAATATAACATATAATATTATAGAATTGCTTTAAATTTCCAATTTTAAGACAATTTAAAAACACCAAACAGGCCAGGGCAGTGGCTCATGCCTGTTACCCCAGCACTTTGGGAGGCTGGGACTGGAAGATCGCTTGAGCCCAGGAGTTCAAGACCAGCCTGGGCAGCATGGCAAAACCCCATCTCTACAAAATATACAAAAATTATCCGGGTGTGGTGGCATGTGCCTGTAGTCCCAGCTGCGAGGGAGGGTGAGGTGGATCGCTTGAGTCTGGGAGGTCGAGGCTGCAATGATCTGTGATTGCACCACTACACTCCAGCTTGGGTGATCCTGTCTCAAAATGAAGTAAAATAAAATCCACCAAACAACTTATCCCAGATTGTCAATAGGATTAAGACTTTGCTACTTTTGACTTCAGGCAAGTCTTCCTCTCAGAAGCCTTTGTTCTACCTCTGGACATCTCCACAGAATTGCCTATATTACTTCAGATAAATGTTGCAAGCAACAGAACATCCTGACTCAAAACGCATAAGCAATAAGGGTTTATTATCTCCCATAACAAGGAGTCTAGAGATAAGCAAGTTCTGGGGTTAGTTAATAAATAATTCCGTCAACACTGTCAAGGACACATGTTCTTCCCATCTCTCCCTTCTGCTGGCTTTGCCCTCAGGTTACCTCGCCACAGGGCTGCAGGATAGCCACCAAGATCTGGGTATCACACCCAGAAATGACATGTTCAGAGGAGGAAAGAGGGGCATCTAGTACTATTGTCTTTTTCTTAGGAACCAGGAAACCTTTCCCAGGAACTTCCAGTAGACTTCCTCTAGCATACCATTTGCCAGATGTTGGTTAGTTGCCCATTTCTAAACCAGTCGTTGGCAAGGGACTCCTGTTAAAAGTTAGACAGGAGGGAGTGAATACAGGATAGGAGCTCCACACTGTTTGCCACAATGTCCTAGGGCCTTTCAATTTCATCCTCTTCCAAATTGTACTCCTCGTTCATCTTTCATGCTGGATCTGATCTCCCTTGTGCATTTCTTATTTCAGGGAATGGTATCATTAGCTGCCCAGGCGCCCAAGTCAGAAACCAGCAAGTGATCATGATATTTCTACTTTCCCCTCCCTTCTTAATCTGTTAGAAATTTTTGTCGATTATACCTTCTTCAACACTCTTGATTTTGTCTCTTTTTTTTCTTCATCCTGCGGTTGCTGCTTTTTTGTCTAATTCCATATTATCTCCCACCAAAACCATCTTATTGGTATCTTTTTAAAACATAGTTTTCTAATTGTAAACTGTTACATATCTATTACATATATGTGGGAAAAATCCAGAAACTATAAAGCTTCTACAATAACACTGCTCAGAGACAATGATTGTGGACATTTTTGTGTATTTCCTTCTTTGCTTTCTTCTATTCATGAATCTGCATATATAGATAGATATTACTTTATTTTATAAATTGAGATTAAACTCTTTTATAGTATTTTTATTAACAAAATATTGTGAATTTTTCTTTGTATCCATAAACATTCTTCTGGGTTATCATTTTAAGATCTGCATTATATTTTACCATATGGAGGTGTTGTAATATAGTTAAACAAGCCCTTATTGCCAGATTAGGTTTTTTCCAATTTTTTATATCATAAATAATACTTACAATAAAGGTGTTGGTAGGTAAATCTCTTGTACACATTTGTAAGGATTTCCCTACAATAAATAAATTACCAGCAGAGAAATTGCTAGCTCAGAGCTTATGTACATTTTTCCCCATTCCTTTTTATTAAGAAATGTTTCAAGCAATCCTAACAGTCTACTGGATATTATAATAAATACCTATATACCCAACATGCAGTTTGTCAGGCCTTAACATTTTGCCATATTTGCTTTAGATCTATTTTCTTAATGAAATAAAGTATTAAGACATATTGAAACATCCTATCTAGCCCTCCCAGAGCCCATCTTTCCCTAGAGGAATCATATCTGCAATTTGGTATTTCTCAGACCTATGCAGGGTTTTTAACTTTTGCTATATATAATACATGTATATGCATATGCATGCATAAACAATATATAGTACTGTTCTTCTTGTCTTTAAACTTCTTACTGCACATATTCTCCTGTGATTTGCTCTTTTTCTACAGCATTACACTTTTGAGGCTTATAGGTTTACACATGTAGCTCTAGTTCATTTATTTTCATAGCTGTTTGTGTGGTGTTCATTATATGACTATGCCATCAAATTTTAATTTTCTTCTTGGTGAACGTTTATATTGTTTCCATTTTTTCACTTCTTTTTTTTTTTTTTTTGAAACGGAGCCTTGCTCTGTCACTCAGGCTGGAGTGCAGTGCACAATCTAGGCTCACTGCAACCTTCGCCTCCTGGTTCAAGCGATTCTCCTGCCTCACCCTCCCAAGTAGGTGAAATTACAGGCGCATGCCATTACAGGTGCGTGCCGCTACTCCCGGCTATTTTTTTTTTTTTTTTTTTTTTTTGTATTTTTAGTAGACGGGCTTTCACCGTGTTAGCCAGGATGGTCTCCATCTCCTGACCTTGTGATCCACCCTCCTCGGCCTCCCAAAGTGTTGGGATTACAGGTGTGAGCCACTGTGCCCGGCCCATTTTTTCACTATTATAGGCAACATTGCTATAAACATTCCTGTAAATGTCTTCTCGTGTATATGAGCAAGAGTTTCTACCTGGGGTGGAGCTGCTGGGGGATAGAGTATGTGCACTGTCAGTTTACTGGATATTGCAAATTGATAGTACCCTCCTTATTCTCCCACCAAGGCCATAAGAGTTTTTGTTGATTTATATGATCACCACATGGTTTGGCCAGTGTTGCTGTATCCCATCTCCAAATCTGACAGTGCATGAGAGTACCCATTTCTCTGAATTCTTGTCACCACCATGTATTATCAGTTTTTCAACTTTGCTAATTTTATTTTATTTTATTTGAGACAGAGTCTCACTCTGTTGCCCAGGCTGCAGTGCAGTGGTGTGATCTCAGCTCACTGCAACTGCCACCTCCCGAGTTCAAGCGTTTCTCCTGCCTCAGCCTGCAGAGTAGCTGGGATTATAGCACGGCAGGGGGAGGGGTGCCCATGCCCGACTAATTTTTGTATTTTTAGTAGAGATGGGGTTTTGCCATGTTGCCCAGGCTGGTCTCGAACTCCTGAACTTAGGTGATCAGCTTGCCTCGGCCTCCCAAGGTGATGGGATTACAGATGTGAGCCGCAGCACCCGGCCCAACTTTGTTAATTTTATTGGCAAAAAAGAAAAGGGTATTTGTTGATAACGTTTAAGAACACTTGGATTCTTTCTTTCTTCTCATTACAAAATAGCACACATTATTTTAGAAAATTTGAAAATATAAGGGCTGCACGCGGTGGCTCACCCCTGTAATCCCAGCACTTTGGGAGGCTGAGGTGGGCGGATCATTTGAGGTCAGAAGTTTGAGACCAGCCTGACCAACACGGAGAAACCCCGTCTCTACTAAAAATACAAAACTAGCAGGACGGTGATGGCGCCTGCCTGTAATCCCAGCTAGCCGGGAGGCTAAGGCAGGAGAATCGTTTGAACCTGGGAGGCAGAGGTTGCGGTGAGCCGAGATCGTGCCATTGCACTCCAGCCTGGGTAACAAAAGCGAAACTCCTTCTCAAAAAAAAAAAAAAGAAGAAGAAGAAGAAGAAAGAAAAGAAAATTTGAAAATAGAGACAAGTGACAAAAAAGGAGGATTCCCTTGAATCCTACCAGTCAAATATAACACTAAATAGTATCTAGCATTCACAAAAATATGTGAGGTGACAGATATGTTAATTAGCATGCTTTAATCATTCCACAGTGTTTATACATATCGCAACAATGTTATACAGCATAAATATATACAATTTGTCATTTTTTTTGTGGGTTTTGCTTTTGTTTTTTGGTTTGTTTGTTTGTTTGTTTTGAGATGGACTGTGTTGCCCAGGCTGGAGTGCATAGGCGCTATCATGGCTCACTGCAACCTCCGCCTCCCGAGTTCAAGCAATTCTCCTGCCTCAGCCTCCCAAATAGCTGGGATTACAGGCGCCCACAACCACGCCCAGCTAATTTTTGTATTTTTAGTAGAGACGGGGTTTCACCATTTTGGCCAGGCTGGTCTGGAACTCCTGACCTCAAGTGATCCGCCCGTGTCTACCTCCCAAATTGCTAGGTGTGGGGTTTTTTTGAGACAGTCTCGATCTTTCACCCAGGCTGGAGTGTGGTGGCATGATCATGGCTCATGGGAGCCTCGACCTCCTGGGCTCAAGCAATCCTCCCACCTGAGCCTCCCAAAGTAGCTGGGACCACAGGTGCATGCCACCACACTCAGTTAATTTTTTAAATTATTTATTTATTTATTTATTTATTGAGACGGAGTTTCTCTCTTGTTGCCCAGACTGGAATGCAATGGCGAGATTTCGGCACACCGCAACATCCGCCTTCGAGATTCAAGTGATTCTCCTGCCTCAGCCTCTCGAGTAGCTGGGATTACAGGCATGCACCACCACGCCCAGCTAATTTTTGTATTTTTAGTAGAGACAGGGTTTCTCCATGTTGGTCAGGCTGGTCTCCAACTCCCGACCTCAGGTGATCCACCTGCCTCTGCCTCCCAAAGTGCTGGAATTACAGGAGTGAGCCACCGCGCGCGGCCTTTTAAAAATGTTTTAAAAAGTCTTTTGTAGAGACGGGTCTCCCTGTGTTACCTACCATGCCCAGCTCAATTTGTCATTTGTCAATATAAATAAATAAAAGTCTGTCTTAATATGAATTATTCATACAGATTACGGTTAAAACCAACAATGAAAAAAACTTTAACAAATTGAATTCTTACTCCATAACTAGAGCTGCTTCAGATACCTAATATTTCCATAAATAGGATTCATAAATAGGTGTTTAATATATATGATATGTACATGTAATGACGAATACCCACACATATATATTTTGCCTTTACAAAAATGTATCTAGTTTCTTATAAACTGTTTTTTTTTTTCACCTAACAAATAAGCAACAATCATTTTCTCATGTTATTTGTATTCAGGACTAGAGGGTGTTATTTAAAGACTTTCATATTCATATCCATCTGTCTCCCCACTCACCGTCCATAAACCAAGGACCAGGCTGAGCCCAGCAACAAGTCCTAGAGGAGCTGGCTTCCTGCCGGCTGTATATTGTGTTGCAACTGACCCAGTCCCACATCTGAAATTCACACGAAACTCTCCCTTGCTCATGATTACTCAGGGAGGCCAACTGCCACCTCTGCCTCAGGGCCTTCTGCTGGGAAACTCCCATCTTACTTGTCTGTTGGACAGCATAACATGTAACTCCCTTTAGTTACATGGCTCTCCTGTGCCCTCACCCTATACGCCTTCAGGTGTTCTCCCTACCGGCACCCTCCAATTTAAATATATTACCTACAACCTCAACCTCTTGCCTTAACTCTCCTCCTTTCAGGACATCAAACTCTCCAGAGCCTGATCCATAGGAAGTTTGGTATTCCATCCTCTTATGTGGCCTAGCCCATGTGTACATTTGATTAGATGAAATATATTTGGATTTGATCGGGCTTCCATGTCAGGAAAGAGTCTGTAATAGATGTATCTCATTGCTCACCTAGACTACTGCAATAGTTCTCACTCCCTCTAGTATTGCCATTCTTACCACTTCGTCCCTTCTCTCTACAAATTCATCCATATAGCTGTCAGTGAGCTTCCTAAAATTCTATTCTGATGATGCCATTTCCCTGCATAAAATACTTGTGTGTCACCAGGTGCGGTGGCTCACACGTGTAATCTCAGCACTTTGGCAGGCCAAGGTGGGTGGATCACGAGGTCAGGAGTTCAAGATCAGCCTGGCCAAGATGGTGAAACCCCGTCTCTACTAAAAATGCAAACATTAGAGCTGGGCGCAGTGGCTCACGCTTGTAATCTCAGCACTTTGGGAGGCCGAGGCGGGCGGATCACAAGGTCAGGAGATCGAGACCATCCTGGCTAACATGGTGAAACCTCATCTCTACTAAAAATACAAAAAAAAAAAATTAGCTGGGTGTGGTGGTGTGTGCCTGTAATCCCAGCTATTCAGGAGGCTGACGCAGAGAATTGCTTGAACCCGGGAGGCAGAGGTTGCAGTGAGCCAAGATCGTGTCACTGCACTCCAGGCTGGGTGACAGAGCAAGATTCCGTCTCAAAAACAAACAAGCAAACAAACAAACAAACAAACAGTGTGTCACCTGACCTACAGGATCAAGCCTAAGTACCTGCTTAAAGGCCGTCTGGGATCTCTAGCCATCCTTCCCATGACTTCTACAGCTTCACTCTGTATACACTAGCAATTCTGAGTTGTTCTTTGTCCTTCTGACACTATTTCATACTGATATACCTTTGCATATGCTTCCCTTTCTGTCTAGAATATCCTTTCCTCTTTGTCTGACTGGAAAACTCCTTTTCATTCTTCAAAGTTCTATTCCAAAGATAGTCCTACAAACTCAAAGCACCACCTCACATACTCCTTATTAATTATTGATACAAAGAGGTCCAGGTGCGGTGGCTCACGCCTGTAATCCCAGCACTTTGAGAGGCTGAGGTGGGCGCATCACTTGAGGTCAGGAGTTCAAAACCAGCCTGATCAACATGGCAAAATCCTGTCTCTACTAAAAATTTAAAAATTAGCTGGGTGTGGTGACAGGCACCTGTAATCCCAGCTACTCAGGAGGCTGAGGTGGGAGAACTGCTTGAACCTGGGAGACAGAGTCCGCAGTGAACTGAGATCATGCCACTGCACTCCAGTCTGGGCTACAGAGTGAGACTCTGTCTCAATAAAAAATAATAATAATAATAATAAAATTATTGATACAAAGGGGAAAAATTGCATTCACATTGGAGAAGCTTAGCTAATGCCACTGTAGCCAAGCGGTCAAAATGATCATCATTCACACAGATAGTTCAACATATGCAAGTCAATAAATGTGATTCATCACATAAACAGAATTAAAAACAAAATCCATATGATCATCTCAATAGATGCAAAAAAGCATTTGATAAAATCCAGCATCCCTTTATGACAAAAACCCTCAATAAACTAGGCATAGAAAGAACATACCTCAAAATAATAAAAGCCATATATGACAGACTGACAGCCAACATCATACTGAATGAGGAAAAGTTGAAAGCATTCCCTCTGAGAAAAGGAACGAGACAAGGATGTCCACTTTCACCACTGTTATTTGCCATAGTACTGGAAGTCCTAGCCAGAGCAATCAGGCAAGAGAAAGAAATAAAGGGCATCCAAATTGGAAAAGAGAGCTGGGCACGGTGGCTCATGCCTGTAATCCCAACAGTTTGGGAGGCTGAGGCAGGTGGATCACCTTAGGTCAGAAGTTTGACACCAGCCTGGCCAACACGGTGAAACCCTGTTTCTACCAAAAATACAAAAGGCGTGGTGGTACATGCCTGTAATCCCAACTACTCAGGAGGCAAGGCTAGAGAATTGCTTGAGCCCAGGAGGTGGAGGTTGCAGTGAGTTGAGATCGTGCCACTGCACTCCAGCCTGGGCAACAAAGTGTGATTCTGTCTAAAAAAACGAAAAGAAATTGGAAAAGAGGAAGTCAAACTCTCTGTTTGCCAATGATGTGGTAGGTAGTATATCTAGAAAATCCTAAAGACTCTTCCAAAAGACTTGTAGATTTGATAAATGAATTCAGTAAAGTCTCAGGTTGCAAAATCAATGTATACAAATCAGTAACCACTGCTATACACCAACAATGACCAAGCTGAAAATCAAATCAAGAACTCAATTGCAACTGGGTACAGTGGCTCACGCCTGTAATCCCAGCATTTGGGGAGGCCGAGGCAGGCGGAACATGAGGTCAGGAGTTGGAGACCAGCCTGGCCAACATAGTGAAACCCTGTCTCTACTAAAAATACAAAAAATTAGCAGGGCGTGGTGACAGGCACCTGTAATCTCAGCTACTCGGGAAGCTGAAGCAGGAGAATCACTTGAACCCGGGAGGCGGAGGTTGCAGTGAGCCGAGATCACGCCATTGCATTCCAGCCCAGGCGACAGAGCAAGACTCTGTCTTAAAAACAAAACAAAACAAAACACATAAACCTCAATTGGTGTTACACTAGCTACAAAAAACCTAAACAACTCAGGAATATACTTACCCAAGGAGGTGAAATATCTCTACGAGGCGAACTGCAAAATACTGCTGAAAGAAATTGTAGATAACACAAACAAATGCAAATATATCCCATGCTCATGAATCAGAAGAATCAATATCATGAAAATGACCATACTGCCCAAAGCAATCTATAAATTCAATGCAATTCCTATGAAAATGCTGACATCATTTTTTCACAGAATTAGAAAAACTGATCCTAAAATTCATATAGAACCAAAAAAAAGCCCAAATAGCCAAAGCAATCAGAAGCAAAAAGAAAAAATCTAGAGGCATCACATTACCACACTTCAAATTATACTGCAAGGCTATGGTGGTACTGGTATGAAAGTAGATACATAGACCAATGGAATAGAATGGCGAATCCAGAAATAAAGCAAAATACTTACAACCAACTGATCTTTGACAAAGCATACAAAAACATAAACTGAGGAAAGGACACCCAATTCAATAAATGGTGTTGGGAAAACTGGATCCCACATGTAGAAGAATGAAACTGGATTCATTTCTCTCACCATGTACAAAAATCAACTCAAGATCGATTAAAGACTTAAATGTAAGACCTGAAGTCATAAAAATTCTAGAAGAAAACCTAGGAAAACTCTTCTGGACATTGGTGTAGGCAAAGAATTCATGACTAAGACCCCAAAAGCAAATGCAACAAAACAAAAATAAACAAATGGGACATAATTAAATGTAAAAGCTTCTGCACAGCAAAAGAAACAATCAGCAGAGTAAACAGACAACTCACAGAATGGGAGAAAATATTTGCAAACTATGCATTCAACAAAGGACTAATATCCAGAATCTACAAGGAACTCAAACAAATCAGCAGGAAAAAAACAAATAATCTCATTAAAGTGGGCAAATGACATGAATAGATGTTTCTCAAAAGAAGATATACAAATGCTCAACAAACATGAAAAAAGGCTCAACATCACTAATCATCAGGGAAATGTAAATCAAAACCACAATAAAATGCCATCTTACCCCAGGCAGAATGGCCAATATTAAAAAGTAAAGGCTGGGCACGGTTGCTCATGCTTGTAAGCCCAGCACTTTGGGAGGCCGAGGTGGGCGGATCACCTGAGGTTGGGAGTTCGAGACCAGCCTGGCCAACATAGTGAAACCCCATCTCTACTAGAAATACAAAAATTAGCCAGGCTTGGTGGTGCGCACCTGTAATCCCAGCTACATAGGAGGCTGAGGCATGAGAATCGCTTGAACCAAGGAGGTAGAGGTTACAGTGAGCTGAGATGGTGCCACTGCACTCCAGCCTGGGCGGCAAGAGCGAAACTCCATTTCAAAAGTAAATAAATAAATTAAATTAAGTAAATAAAATTTAATAGATGTTGGTGTGTATGTGGTAAAAAGGTAACACTGCTGGGGGAATGTAAATTAGTACAACCTTTACGGAAAGCAGTATGGAGATTCCTTAAAGAACTAAAAGTAGATCTACCATTTGATCCAGCAATCCCACTACTGTGTATCTACCCAAAGGAAAAGAAGTAATTATATCAAAAAGACATCTACACGCATATATTTATTACAGCACAATTCGCAAATGCAAAGACATGGAACAAAACTAAGTGCCCATCAACTGATACATGGATAAAGAAAATGTGATATATATACACCATGGAATACTACTCAGCTATAAAAAAGAACAAAATAATGTTTTTTGCAGCAACCTGGATGGAACTGGAGAACATTATTCTATGTGAAGTAACTCAGGAATGGAAAACCAAATATCGCATGTTCTGTCTTTTTTTTTTTTTTTTTTTTTTTGGAGACGGAGTCTCACTCTCTAGCCCAGGCATGATTGCAGTGGCACGATCTCGGCTTACTGCAACCTCTGCCTCCTGGGTTCAAGCGATCCTCCCAAGTTCAAGCGATCCTCCACCTCAGTCTCCCAAATAGCTGGGAGTACAAGCGCGCACCACCATGCCCAGCTAAGTTTTGTATTTTTAGTACAGACAGGGTTTCGCCATGTTGGCCAAGCTGGTCTCGAACTCCTGACCTCTGGTGATCCATCCGCCTTGGCCTCCCAAAATGCTGGGATTACAGGCATGAGCCACCATGCCTGGTCACATGTCCTCATAAGTGGGAGCTAACCTATGGGTACACAAAGGCATATAGACTGGTATAATGGACATTGGAGACTCAGAATGGGGGAGGATGGTGGGGAGATATTTAAAAACTACATATTGGGAAGAATGTACGCTACTCAGGTGATGGGTGCACTAAAATTTCAGACTTGGCCATTATACAATTCATCCATGTAACCCGAAACCACTAGAACCCCTAAAGCTATTGAAAGAGAAATGAAAAAATTTCTCATCCCCATTAATGGAACAAACAAATAACGTATGCCCCCTGGTACGATGTACTGAGAATCCAACACTCTGGTGGTGTTCTTGCAAAAAATATTTCACCTGAATCTAATCCTGAGGGAACAATCAAACAAATACACTTTGAAAGATGTTCTGCAAAACCGGCCTGAACTCTTAAAAGTGCCAATGTCCAGCAAGACCAAAACAAAAGACTCCAAATTTAAACATGCTAAAGAAGCGTGATGGCTAAATGCATTGAGTGATCCTTAATTCAATCCTGAATCAAAAGAAAAAAAAAAAACAGCTATAAATAATATTATTAAGAGACTTGGTGAAATTTGAATATGGGCTACATGTTAGATAATAATATGGGGCCAATGCTAAATTTCCTAAGTATGGTCATTGTACTGTGGTTATGGAAGAGAATGTACTTGTTCTTTGGAGATATGTGCTGAAGGGCTAAATTGTTGCTATATCTACAAGAAACTCTCAATGTTTCAGCAAAAAGAAACAAGCAAATAAATAAACTTGTGTGTTTGTATATCAAAATAGAGAGATAAAACAAAAGTGGTGAAATGTTAACAATAGAATCACAGGTGAAGGGTAAACAGATGCTCATTGTTCTATTCTTGCAGCTTTTATGTAGGTTTGATATTTTTCAAAACACAAACTTGGACACTATAAATAATAAGTAATAAAAACAAAAAGACTTTTCCTAGTCACGTTTTCTGTTAAACCTTCCATGACACACACCTACTGCCCCTGGCCCCCCAACGCTCACCTAAAACAATGAATCATACCCTCTCTTCTAGACTCTTCCAAGGTTATCTATCTCTCTGACCAAAGTATAAGCTCTTGGGAATCAGGTCCTGTATTGTGATGGATCTACACTGCTAAGATCGTACCTGACACAGATTGGATGCTCAGTTGATCCTCTTGTTAAATTAATCAAGCTGAGTCTTGAAGCTTGGATAGAATTCAGGAAGCAGAGAGGAGTCAGGCTTCTCAAGAGAGAGAAATGGCATGAGCAAAGATAAGGAAACAGGAATGTACATTTTGTATTTGCCAAAAGCATTTGCTTTGTTTGGTCAGAACTGAGGGTTTATATAGGTGAAAATGCCTAACACAGTATATAGATTCTTAATAAAAATCTGATGAATAAATGAATGAGATTTGAAAGGCAGGCTTAGAACAGATTGGAAAGGACTTTGACTACTGAATTGAGAAATCTGAACATTAACTAATTCTTAACATCCAGGGTGTTTTCCCATCGGTGGAAAGAGAGTGTGTTCTTGGGCAAGTCCATTGCACATTTTCTTCACTAAATAACAAGGAAAATTGCCTCCATCAGTGTGCTTAAAAAAAAAAAGAGGAAAAGTAGAGACAAGTGGGATCTGAAAGTGACCTGCTTCCAAACTCAAGGGGAGAAAATGTTATCTATCCAGGAAAAGCTCCATAGTGGACTTTTAAAACATCCAACATCCCTCAGACTAATAGGTGTCACAGAATATGAAGAATAAATAAATGAATCTATTTAATATGGGTCATGCTTGTCTTTGAAAATAGTGTCTGTGGCCGGGTGCGGTGGCTCATGCCTGTAATCCCTGCACTTTGGGAGGCTGAGGCAGGTGGATCACCTGAGGTCGGGAGTTTGAGACCAGCCTGGCCAACATGGTGAAACCCCGTCTCTACTAGAAATACAAAAAATTAGCTGGGCATGGTGGCGCGAGCCTGTAATCCCAGCTACTCATGAGACGGAGGCAGGAGAATGGCTTGAACCTGGGAGGCGGAGGTTGTGGTGAGCCGAGATTGCACCACTGCACTCCAGCCTGGGCAACAAGAGCAAAACCCTGTCTCAAAAAAAAAAGAAAAGAAAATAGTGTCTGAAATTATTTTGTTAATTTTTCTATAGTTTTAAAGTTTAAGAAGTGTGTACTTATGAAATAACTAGACACCAATACTAGTTTAGGGCCTCCACATTACTACATAGATTACAAAGCTTCTCCCTTAGCCAGGTTAAGCTGTCCCCAACAGACAGTTTTCATATTTATTTAGTATTTGTGTTCTATTTTCTTCCAGATAGATTTGTGGGGACTGACAATTTAAGTAATGCAAATTAATTTTATTATGACTACTGAGAAAAAGAAATATGTGTTGTGTTTTGAGGTTATCGTTTCCTTGACCATCATAAGCAGCCTGATATCTACTTCATCTTTGTTCATAATCACAGCACACCTTTGAACACATACCAAAATGATGATGGAATGAGAGCAAAGTATGTGAGTCAATTGGCTGCTCTGCGAAACAATTTGTTAGTTTTAGGCTATAGTTCTTTTCAATTTTCAGCCAAATTCTATAAAAATCTTAGTTGGAAGGAAATGCAAATGTCAGGTTGCATTTTAGAAATTAATTTTTGGGCTGGGTGCGGTGGCTCTTGCATGTAATCCCAGCACTTTGGGAGGCCGAGGTGGGAGGATCACCTGAGGTCAGGAGTTTGAGACCAGCCTGGCCAACATGGTGAAATCCTGTCTCTACTAAAAATACAAAAATTAGTCGGGTGTGGTGGCGCACTCTTGTAATCCCAGCTGCTTGGTCGGCTGAGGCACAAGAATCACTTGAACTGAGGAGGCAGAGGCCTGGGCCTCTCCAGCCTGGATGACAGAGCAAGCCTGTCTCAATTTTTGGCCCAATTACCATGTAGCATTAACTTGTTCCAGAATGTGTAATATTACTGGGAAGACAGCATCGGTAGTAGTCAAAGTGATTTGTAGTTCACAAAGCATGTGGGCATTCTTTTTGAAGAAAGTAAACAAAATAATTTGAACTATTGTTTCAGTCATTTGAGCTGTATGTACAAACGGACTATGACACAGCTAAATTAGTCACAACTGTCCACCACAGGCCAACTTCAAGATAAAGGGTTATATATCAGTTAGCAATGCTCCCTTACAACCAGCCCTGATGTGTTTGTAAGCAGGAAAATAATTTTATGGTTGCAATCAACAAAGAAATATCAGGCCAGTCCACCAAGCCCAGCCAAATCCCATATCTCGCTCCAGTTTTATAGAGATTAGTGTATCACATGAGCCAAATGCTGTTCCCCAACTTAGAATGTGATGTTGCTATTTTGCAGGGAAAGTGTAAGCCCTGTTCTGCAACACTGATGAAATAGAAGTATTCATAAATACTGTGTTTAATGTGGTTCAATAATTGAAACATAAAATAGATATCTTGCAACAGAACATTTTTAAAAGTCAAGAAAGATAAGAATTAGGCCTTGGAAAATAAATGACTATGAAGAAAGATAAAAATAAAACAGACTGGGGTGTCTCTGAAGACCCTGCTTAGAGGCCTTGTCCTCCTTGCGGCAAGCGGCCATTGCCATGGAAACCAGAGCCGCAGGGCTATCTGTCCGAGATTGTGACGCCCAGATGGGAGTGGTGGGAGGAGACAGGAAGAGGGTGGTGACCGATGGCCGGTCCTCTTTCTCCAACACCTAGCCTGAGACTTCGCGGCGCGGCTGCAATCCTGAACTAGCTTGGTAAGGGTTGTGCCCTGAACCAGCATAGAGAGACCTCGGACCAGCCGCCTTGATGACAGCATCCGCGTCCTTTTCATCATCTCAGGGTCTCCAGCTGCCCTCCATCTACAGCTTCTCCCAAATAACCAGCAGCTTGTTTCTCAGCAATGGTGTGGCTGCCAACAACAAAATCCTTCTGTCCAGCAATCGCATCACCGCCATTGTCAATGCCTCGGTGGAAGTGGTCAACGTGTTCTTTGAGGGCATTCAGTACGTAAAGGTGCCTGTTACCGATGCTCGTGACTCTCGTCTCTGCGACTTTTTTGACCCCATTGCTGATCTTATCCACAGCGTGGATATGAGGCAGGGCCGCACGCTGCTGCACTGCGTGGCTGGAGTGAGCCGTTCCGCCTCACTGTGCCTTGCGTACCTCATGAAATACCACTCCATGTCGCTGCTGGACGCCCATACATGGACCAAGTCGCGCCGCCCCATCATCCGGCCCAACACCGGCTTTTGGGAACAGCTCATCAATTACGAATTCAAGCTGTTTAGTAACAACACCGTGCGCATGATCAACTCGCCGGTAGGTGACATCCCTGACATCTATGAGAAGGACATACTTGCAGTGATATCAATGTAAGCCATCCCGGCCAGCCCTTGACATCTGCCATCGATCTGGCACCAAGACTGAACTTGAACACTGACATTTTGTTAGTAAAGAAAACCGGTTGGTGCCTTGTTAAAGGGCAAGAAAAAAAGGGAGGGGGTTGGAGTTTTGAATGTAGTAAGCCTTACCTTAATAGAATTAAATTCACGAAATGTAAGATGGTGAAAATGTTTTTTATCTTGTGAGGTCAAGCTATTGGGGCCTGGCTGGAACCAGGGTGCGGCAAGTGATGCTCAGCTCACATAGACCTGCCAGCAGCACCCAATACATGTGGCAGGCCTGGAATTCTGAGCCCTGCCGGAGGCCGACTAACTCAGGAGTGAATCCCCTAGAATTTCACCTGGTTCTTTCCAAACCAAAGTCAAAGCCTTAGACATCTTGGCATCCCTTGCACTTCTCCCGGTAAGTGCCAACCTAGTGGATAAGTGACTTTCATTCAAGCTTTGCTCCAGGAGCTCTGGAGGAGGCTCAGGCTACTCTTGCCCGCCTTCAATCACAGTGGCCCATCTCTGGTTTTCTAGATTGAATTTATACATTAGTTAAAAAAAAAAAAAAACTAGTTTTTAAAAAGACCATTCCACTCCATAAAGTTTAAAAATACTGTACTTTTTGAGTGCTATACTTGATGGCAAGGTCTCAAGGTGTCTTTGGTGATCTCCCACCAGCCTTTGTGAAAAGGGACATTAGTCCTTTTCCCAGGGCATATACTGAGAGAGAACAGGCCTGACACCAGGTCTCAGGGGTTCCTCTCATGAACCTTGGCTTAAGAGGCTGGAGCTGCTGGCCATGACCCAACCCTGTCACCTCTAACATCTCCTTTCATTGTGACCTGGGTCCTCTCAAAGCTTCACTTTCCTCACCTGTCAAAGCAACTCTCTCCCATAGATTTGTTGTGAGGACTGGGTTCCTTAGCACAGTACCTGGCACATGAATGGTTTCATGCTTGGAGTAAAGGGCAATGATACTCTTTGACCCTGGTTTGAGGTCAGCACACTCATCCTCATAATGGCATTTCCCCCTTCTGTGCACAGTCCTTTGTTGTTTACAAAATGCTCTTCCAAAAAATCATCAAGTGTCTAAAAACAAATGGCTTAAGGTCCTTTTGGACCTTACCTTAGAATGGGCCTAGATTCGGGCATGGTGGCTGGCACCTGTAGTCCCAGCTATTCGGGAGGCTGAGGTAAGAGAAGCACTCGAGCCCGGGAGGTGGAGGTTGCAGGGAGCCAAGATTGAACCATTGCACTCCAGCCTTGGGTGACAGAGTGAGACTCTGTCTCGAAAAAGAAAAAACAAAGGTGGGGGGGCGCCTAGATTTAGAGCTTTAACAGAGGTCCCATTGTGTTTAATCCATGTGCATCCAAGGGGTTGTGTAGAAGCACAAGTCCAGCTTCCCTGAAACACTTGTTTAGAGTCACTAACCGTTAGAGCCAGCACCCTGGTTTTGCTCATTACAAGGATGCATGAGGGCATTCGCTGAAGGGATGAACAAGTGACCCCCACATGTAGGCCCTGGAATCCAGGATCATTCTAATTCCCTGGATACCTGGGCTCTGGCTTGTGTTCAGTTATTCTAATCCAGAGGTTTTTAGACCAAAAAGAGAGAGAGAGAGAGAGAGAGAGAGAGAGACAAAAGTACAACTGCTCCATTTGGAGAAGACCTGTGTGTCCAGAGCCCAGTGACATCCCAGTGTTTTTTTCTCTCCAAATCCATCAAGACACCACCACTGCCACAAAGGGAGTGCCTAGGGTACAGTATGGGGACAAGGGGGATAAAAAAGTGGATCTGCTCCAGGCAGATCCACTACTTTTACAGATGGAAAAACAGGCTCACAGAATGCAAGAGTTGGTGTGGCAGAGCCCCCACGAAACAGCCTTTCTGGCAGAGGCCCAGATGGAAAATTTCTTTTTTTTCTTTTTTTTTTTGAGACGGAGTCTCACTGTGTCTCCCAGGCTGGAGTGCAGTGGCGCGATCTCGGCTCACTGCAAGCTCCACCCCCCGGGTTCACGCCATTCTCCCGCCTCAGCCTCCCAAGTAGCTGGGACTACAGGCGCCCGCCACCGCGCCCAGCTAGTTTTTTTTGTATTTTTAGTAGAGACGGGGTTTCACCATGTTAGCCAGGATAGTCTCGATCTCCTGACCTGGTGATCCACCCGCCTCGGCCTCCCAAAGTGCTGGGATTACAGGCTTGAGCCACCGCGCCCGGCCGGAAAATTTCTTTTAAAGTATTTCTTAGAAGAAAATTATTTGGGGATGTGTGTGTGTGTTCATTTTTTAAAATATCTAAATTAACATACCACGAAATTACTCTTTGTGGATAAACAGTTCCATGAGTTTTAACACATGCATAGATTTAGGTAACCATCACCACAGTCCCAAAATTTCCCTCATGCTTCCCCTTTCGAATTAAACCATCAACCCACCCCAACCTCTGGCAAACACTGATCTGTTTTTCTTCCCTGTAGGTTTGCCTTATTTATTTATTTTTTTTTTTGAGACAGAGTCTTGCACTGTTGCCTGGGCTGGAGTGCAGTGGCGCAGTCTCGGTTCACTGCAACCTCCGCCTCCCGGGTTCAAGTGATTCTCCTGCCTCAGTCTCCAGAGTAGCTGGAATTACAGGCACCCGCCACCACGCCCAGCTAAGTTTTTGTATTTTTAGTAGAGACAGGGTTTCCCCATGTTGGCCAGGCTGGTCTCGAACTCCTGACCTCGTGATTCGCCTGCCTCGGCCTCATAAAGTGCTGTGATTACAGGGGTGACCCACCACGCCTGGCCAGATATGCCTTTAACTGAATGTCACATAAATGGAATCATACAGGATGTAACCTCTGGAGACTGGCTTCTTTCACTTAACATAGTGTCTTTGAGATTCACCCATGTTATACAGTTCATTGTATGCATGTACCACAGTTTGTTTTCCATCCACCTATTAAAGAATATTAGGGTTCCTAGGAACCTAATATTAGCTTCCTAGGAAATGCTGTAAGAAATACCAAAAGCTGAGTGGTTTAAAACGATAGAAATGTATCTTCTCTTATGATACAGTTATGGAGGCCAGAAGTCCTAAATCGAGATGTCAGCAGGGTTGTGCTCCTCTGAAACGTGTAGAGGAGAATCCTCCTTGAGTCTTTTGGTTTTTGTTTGTTTGTGTGTGTGTGTGTGCTTTTTTTTTTTTTTTTTTTTTTGATACAGAGTCTTGCTCTGTCGCCCAGGCTGGAGTGCAGTGGCGTGATCTTGGTTCACTGCAACCTCTGCCTCCCAGGTTCAAGTGATTCTTCTGCCTCAGCCTCCCCAGTAGCTGGGATTACAGGCATGCACCATCATGCCCGGCTAATTTTTGTATTTTTAGTAGAGACGGGTTTTTACCATGTTGGCCAGGCTGGTCTCAAACTCCTGACCTCAGGTGATTCACCTGCCTCAGCCTCCCAAAATGCTGGGATTACAGGCGTGAGCCACCGCACCTGGCCCTCCTTGACTCTTTCTAGTGTCTAGTGTTTGCTGACACTCCTTGGCATTCCTTAGTTTGTAGATGCATCACTCTAATCTCTGCCTCTGGAGTTACAGGGCTATCTCCCTTAGTGTGTCTTCATATCTGTCTTCCCTCTGTGCAAATCTATGTCCAAATCTTCTTTTTCTTATAAGGACACCAATCATATTAGATTAGGGACCCACTCTACTCCAGTATGAGTAATTATTAATACATCGAATGACCCTATGTCCAAATAAGGTTATATTCTGAGGTTGTGGGGGTTAGGACTTTCACGTATTTTGAGGGGATACAACTCAACCCATAACAAGATTATTTCCAGTTTTGAGCAATTATGCATAAAGTACGATCACACACACACACACACACACACACACAGAGAAGAAAAGGATCATGTCACCTGAAAAAAACTACGGTAGCAGTTTAAAAGTGCGAAATGAGTTAGAGTGAAAAATAATAATAACCACTATTTATTAAGCTATTAAATGCCTAACACAGTACTGGACACTTTACAGTGTCTCTATTCCTTCAAACAAGCCCTTCAAGGTAGTTATTGTTCCCATTGTACTAATGCATTTAAGGAATTTGCCTAAGGCAGCACATAGGTCAGGAATGAAGAAGTGACATACAGACTAGGCTCTATTTTCCTGCATTTCTTTTGAAACAAAAGTAAGTAGATTGAAAGAAGAAGTTGTTTTTTTTTTTTTTTTTGAGACAGAGTTTCGCTCTTGTTGCCCAGGCTGGAGTGCTGTAGCGCGATCTTGGCTTACTACAACCTCCGCCTTCCAGATTCAAGTGATTCTTCTGCCTCAACCTCCAAGTAACTGGGATTACCACGCCCGGGTAATTTTTGTTTTGTTTTGAGATGGAGTCTCGCTGTGTCACCCAGACTGGACTGCAGTGGTGCAATCTCGACCCACTGCAATCTCCGCCTCCCGGGTTCAAGCGATTCTCCTGCCTCAGCCTCCCAAGTAGCTGGGACTACAGGCACGTGCCACCACGCCCGGCTAATTTTTTGTGTTTTTAGTAGAGACGGGGTTTCACCGTGTAAGCAAGGGTGGTCTCGATCTCCTGACCTCGTGATCTGCCCGCCTTAGCCTCCCAAAGTGTTGGAATTACAGGCGTGAGCCACTGTGCCCGGGCTAATTTTTGTATTTTTAATAGAGACAGGGTTTTCACCATGTTGCCCAGGCTGGTCTCAAACTCCTGAGCTCAAATGATCTGCCTACCTTGGCCTCCCAAAGTAAGTATAGGGGAGTTTTTATTATACTGACACCTGGGTCTCAATTTAAATATGGTAGGTCCAGGAAGCCACATTTTTATTTTTATTTTATTTTATTATTGTTTTTTTTTAGATGCAGATTTGCTCTTGTTGCCCAGGCTGGAGTGCAATGGCATGATCTCCACTCACTGCAACGTCCGCCTCCTGGGTTGAAGCGATTCTCCTGCCTCAGACTCCAGAGTAGCTGGGATTACAGGCATGCAGCACCACACCTGGCTACTTTTGTATTTTTAGTAGAGACAGGGTTTCTCCATGTTGGTCAGGCTGGTCTCGAACTCCTGACCTCAGGTGTTCTGCCTGCCTCTGCCTCCCAAAGTGCTAGGATTACAGGCATGAGCCACCGCACCTGGATGAAGCTGCATTTTGCACAAGCATCTCAGATGATTCTGATGAAGGCTGAGAAACTTCGACCAAGCAGTTGTTAATACTAAAAGTATTTCATAACTTCTCACCTTTGCCCTTCTTTTTTGAATTATTTATTCATATCCTTAGACATTTTATTTCCACTGAGCTCATTCTTCTGCAGAACCTAGACATTTTTCTTTCAGAGTGTAAATCTTTTATTTCTTTTCAACTGTAAAAACTGAAATATAGAATAAGGATATTTAGTTTTTCTGGTCAAATATATTTCATTTATTTTTCCCAGTTTATTGTGTGTCATTTGTCCATGGTGTGTGTTTGTGATTCAAAAGTTTAAATTTGTATGTAGTTAAATCTATGAGTCTTAAACTGTGTTTATTTTAATCTAGAATAGTGCCTCTACTCTTACTTCCCGCGACATTGTCTTTTTGATGAGTCCAGAATAATTTTGTGGTATAACATCCAGTACGCTGGATTTGTCCAATTATTTCTTGATGCTATTGTTTATCTTCTTCCTGTATTCCCTGTATTTTCTTTAAACTGGAAGCTAGGTCTAGAGGTTTGATTAGATTTGGGTTAAAAAAATTTTTTTTTTTTTGAGACAATCACCCAGCTCGAGTGCAGGGACATGATACCAGCTCACTGCAACCTCCACTTCCCGGGTTCGAGTGATTGTCACGTCTCAGCCTCCTGAGTAGCTGGAATTACAGGCATGCGCCACTACGCCTGGCTAATTTTTGTATTTTTAGTAGAGATGGGGTTTAACCATGCTGCTCAGGCTGGTCTTGAACTCCTGACCTCAGGTGACCCGCCTGACTCGGGCTCCCGAAGTGCTAGGTTTACAGGCGTGAGTCACTGTGCCCAGCCAGATATGGGTTAAGAATTTTTTGCTAGAATATTTCAGAAGTGTTGCCATGTTACATGTGTCAGGAGGCACAGATGTCTCTTTGTCCCATTAGCAGTGATGCTAAGTTTGATCATTTAGTTCAGGTGGTGACCACCAGATACCTGCCTTTAATATTAATAAGTACAGAATTCTGTGGGGTGATACTTTAGCACAGTGTGAATATCCTGTTTCTTTCAGCCAATGTTATTAGCATCCATTAATGATCCTTGCCTCAATCAATTACTACATTAGGGGACATCTAACTCTTAAATCTATCTCAACTTAATTTGGGCATATTATATAAGCTGGAAGTTATTTAATTTTGTGAAATAATTTTGAGATGTCCAACGCCATCAGAAATATTTGTGTCTGCTTTTGTTCCTTCCAGTTTGCTACATTGTCAATCTTTTCCTGTGCCAGTATCACATTCCTTAAGATTGGTGCAGCTTCATAATAGACTATTATAATTGGTGGAGAAATGATGTTCCCCCGTTATGTTTCTTTTTCAGAGGATGGGATGCGTCTTTTGTTTGTTTTTTCTTAGATTCTTTTATTTCTCTTCTAAAAGGATCTTCTTAATAGTTGTAGGTTTACAAAAAATTCCCATTAGGATTTTGAAATTACTTTTTTTTTGGTGTAGTGGTCAAGGTCAAATAAGGAAAACAGAAAACATGCTAGTCATTTAATCAGGAAATATTTACTATAAAGAACTGTTTACCAGGTATTGGCGAAGTGAAGAGGCAAAAATAGGACATACATTGTATATATTTATACATATATAAACACTTAAATAAAAGATCACCTACCCAGAATGCCTGAAACTTGATCAGTTAAGCATTAACTATATTTCTGGAGTGTGCATATCTTATTTCCAAAGGCTCATAACGTTAGAAAATTGTAAGTTAGTATACTAAAGCACAGACATGCTTATACACACATACACATACTCATTCACTTCCTTGCACTTCAATTGTTTTTTTTTTTTTTTTTTCTGAGACAGAGTCTTGCTCTGTCACCCAGGCTGAAGTGCAGTGACATGATCTCGGCTCACTGCAGCCTCTGCCACCTGGGTTCAAGCGATTCTCCTGCCCCAGCCTCCCGAGTAGCTGGGATTACAGGTGCCCACGACCATGCCTGGCTATTTTTTTTTTCTTTTTTTTTTTTTGTATTTTTAGTAGAGACAGGGTTTCACTGTGTTGGCCAGGCTGGTCCCAAACTCATGACCTCAGGTGATCTGCCCGCCTCAGCCTCCCAAAATGCTGGGATTACAGGCGTGAGTCACCGTGCCTGGCCTCACTTCAATTCTTAAAAACATTTTGTCTGCTAAAACATTTACAACATATCTGTTATGTTACCAATGAGACACCTGTGACATCCATGACTACCCAGTCTTATCCAAGCTGTTAAGGTAAAGAGGTAAAGCTATCCA
Source organism: Theropithecus gelada (assembly GCF_003255815.1). NCBI lineage: Eukaryota > Metazoa > Chordata > Mammalia > Primates > Cercopithecidae > Theropithecus > Theropithecus gelada. The sequence goes on along the minus strand of NC_037689.1, from coordinate 14,426,040 downwards.
ATATATCCAATAAGAGCGTTGCATTTACCTGTGGATGCTTGAAAGCCCATTTCCAGCTACCTTGGTGTCTCTTTCCCACACACTCACCATTCCCCAAATAATGAGATATAGGGAGGTGGGGAAGTGACCTTTTGATCACCTTTTGGGAACTACCTGATAAGCAGGGAGAAGGCAGTGAAAATGAATCTTGGGGCAATCTTTTGGTACTTGGGTTCCTTGCTGAGTTCTCTCCATCTGGAAAGATGGATCAAGGCCTCAGTCACATAGTTGTGTTTGAAAAGTGTATTGCAATAAGATTTTCTGAATCAAGGCTCTTAAAATTATTGGAATCTGAACTTGGAATTAGCCTCTTGCCTCAACAGACTTTATAGTGAGGGAATAAAAAGAGCATGGGACCTGACCAAGTTAAGAAGGCCTCTGTCATCAATTTGGTTGAATTCTGGAGGCTGCAAGTTGAGGCAGGACTGGGGACTGTGCTAGAGACAGGGAGAGGTTGCATTCATTTGTAGCTTTACTGCACAGTGGTCAAAGAATGTGGCCTGTATAAATTTTGCTTCACAGAATTGAGATTTTCTTGTTAAGTCTCTCGAGCAGTAAAACAGATGTATTACCTATTGGTGGGATTCTAAGTTTATATATAAGTCTTAAAAAAATTCTTTTTTTTTTTTTTGAAACAGAGTTTTGCTTTTGTTGCCCAGATTGGAATGCAATGGCACCATCTTGGCTCACTGCAACCTCCACCTCCCAGGTTCAAGCGATTCTTCTGCCTCAGCCTCCTGAGTAGCTGGGATTACAGGCATGTACCACCACGCCTAGCTAACTTTTTGTATTTTTAGTAGAGATGGGATTTCTCCATGTTGGTCAGGCTGGTCTCAAACTCCCGACTCCAGGTGACCCGCCTGCCTTGGCCTCCCAAAGTGCTGGGATTACAGGCTTGAGCCACCGCGCCCGGCCAAGTTTTACAATATTTTATTATCTAAAAAATGTAAACGTTGAATAAGTAACACAATCATGATGCAACATTCAAAGGGCACGTAAGTGTATATAGAGTGAAAGACTCCTCACATCTGTTCTCTACCCAACCAGTTCCCCTCCCCAAAGGCAGCCAATATTGTCAGTTCCTCCTGTATGTTTCCATGATATTATTTTATGCATATATATGAAATTACATTTGTATATATATCATTTACATTTTCCTTTTTTTCTTTTTTTTTTTTTGAGACGGAGTCTCGTTTTGTCACCCAGGCTGCAGTGCAGCCCAGCCCGTTTTCATTTTTCAACAAGTGGTGGCATACTTCACGCTGTTCTCTACCTTGTTTCTTCTTGTTTACTAATACATGTCACAGACCATGCTAAGCCAGTACAAGAGAACATCTTCATTTTTTTTTTTTACAACTGCATAGTATTCCATTGTATGGAAGTATCGTAATTCATTTAATCTGTTCCTATTGGTGGACATTTAGGTTTGTTGCCAAAATTTTGCTACTACAAATAATACCCCAGTAAATAAACTTGTAGTTAAGTTTAGGTATATAAATTATTTTAGGCTGGATGCGGTGGCTCACGCCTGTAATCGCAGCACTTTGGGAGGCCGAGGCAGGCGGATCACGAGGTCAGGAGTTTGAGACCAGCCTGGCCAACATAGTGAAATCCCGTCTCTGCTAAAAACACAAAAAATTAGCTGGGCGTGGTGGCGGGCGCCTGTAATCCCAGCTACTTGGAGGCTGAGGCAGGAAAATCGCTTAAACCAGGGAGGTGGAGGTTGCAGTGAGCTGAGATTGCATCACTGCACTCTAGCCTGGATGACAGTGTGAGACTCAGTCTCAAAAAAAAAAAATTATTTTATACATGTGCAAATATATATTATTAGAAATAAAATTAGTGGATCTAATTTCATAAATTTAAATTTTCATAAACATTGGCAGATTAATTCCTATGGATGTCATGAAAACCTGTCAGCAATATGTTGAAGTGCCTGTCTCCCCACAGAATCAAAAACACTGTATAATATTGCACTTTTATATCTTTGCCATTCTGACCAGTGAAAAATGGTGTCTCAGTTTACTTTTAATTTGTGTGTCTTTTATTATTAGTAAGTTCTAGCTTCTTTTCATTCCTCTAAGAATAATTTATATTTTCTCTCTATGAATTGGCTGCTTATATCAATATTTTATTAGGTTGTTAGTCTTTTTAAAAAAATTGATTTGTAGGAAGTCTATTAGGGAAATGAGGCATTCATTTGTGATAAAAATTTCAAATATTTTCACAAATTTTTATTTATCTTTTGACTTTGCTTAGAGTGGCTTTGTCAGGCAGATTATTTATTTTCATCTAGTCAAATTTATTGTTTATTTTTATGGCTTTAGGATTTTGTGTCATTCTCAGAAAGGCTTTCTGCACTCTAAAATTATACTTTAAAAGTATCCCACAGCTGTTCAAGTACTTTTCTTTCTTTTATTATTATTATTATTTTTGTAGAGACTGGGGTTTCACCGTGTTGCTCAGGCTGGTCTTGAACTCCCGGGATCAAGGGATCCGCCTACCTCGGCCTCCCAAAGTGCTGTAATTACAGGCGTGAGCCGCTGCACCCTGCCGCTTCAAGTACTTTTTTTTTTTTTTTTTTTGAGAAGGAGTCTCCCTCTGTTGCCCAGGCTGGAGTGCAGTGGTGCGATCTCGGCTCACTGCAACCTCTGCCTTCTTGTTTCAATCAATTATCCTGCCTCAGCCTCCAGAGTAGCTGGGATTACAGGCGCCCGCCACCACGCCCAGCTAATTTTTGTATTTTCAGTAGAGGTGGGGGTTTCACTATGTTGACCAGGCTAGTCTCAAACTCCTGACCTTGTGATCTCCCTGCCTTGGCCTCCCAAATTGCTGAGATTACAGGCGTGAGCCACTGCACCTGGTCTCATGTACATTTATATTTCAATTTTAACATTTAAATGTTTGATCCAGGGCTAGGTATGGTGGCTCACACCTGTAATCCCAGCACTTTGGGAGGCCAATGTCGGTGGATTATGAGGTCAGGAGTTCGAGACCAGCCTGGCCAACATGGTGAAACCCCATCTCTACTAAAACTACAAAAATTACCTGGGGGTGGTGGTGTGCGCCCGTAGTCCCAGCTACTCGGGAAGCTGAGGCAGGAGAATGGCTTGAACCCAGGAGGCAGAGGTTGCAGTGAGCTGAGATCACACCACTGCACTCCAGCCTGGGCAACAGAGCAATACTCTGTCTCAAAAGAACTAAATAACTGCATAAATAAATGTTTGATCCATTTGGAATATATTCTGGAATTTCTCTTTCAGATTGCTACCATCATTCTCATCTATTTATGTAACTTATAATTTAAAATATGTTATGTTAATATATAGTTTATATATAATCCATAATATATTGTATATAGTCTTAATAGTATTGAAATTCTTGGTATTCATATTTATCTTTTGGTTGGCTTGGTATGTCCAAGACTAAAAGTTATGTTGCTCTTTATTTCTATTCTTTTTTTTTATTTTATGAGACAGAGTTTTGCTCACTGCAGGTTTGTCTCGGCTCACTGCAACCTCCACTTCCCAGGTTCAAGCAATTCTCCTGCCTCAGCCTCCCAAGTAGCTGGGATTACAGGCGCCTGCCACCACACCCGGCTACTTTTTTGTATTTTTAGTAGAAACAGGGTTTCACCATGTTGACCAAGCTGATCTTGAACTCCTGACCTCAGGTGATCCGCCTGCCTCAGCCTCCCAAAGTGCTGGGATTACAGGCATGAGCCACCACATCCAGCCAACTTCTCCATCCTTGAGCTTTTATTTTTATTTTCTCTCATAGTTGGAATAGATTGTAAACCATTATTTTTTTTTTCAGTAAGGTGATATCTTTTGTGATCCTTTAAATCACAGTGTTTTCTGACATTTTTACACTTGAGAAAACAACTCAGATATATATTTTGGGGTCATATATTTTTCTCTCTAAAACTCTACATATGAGAAATTGGAATCACTGACTTTTTTTATCTGGGTAATCAGATTTATTTATTTTTTCCCTGAACAATCATAGAAACTTTAATATTGTAGCTTAAAACTTTTGCCATGATGTGTCCAGCTGTGTGTCCCTTTGTATTGACTTTGCCTAAAACATGGTGGGCTCTTTCAATCAATACATTATGTTCTTCAATAAAGGAAAACTTTTAGACTGGGTACGGTGGCTCACACCTGTAATCCCAACACTTAGGGAGGCCAAGGAGGGCAGATCATGAGGTCGGGAGTTCGAGACCAGCCTGGCCAACATAGTGAAACCCCATCTCTACTAAAAATACAAAAAAAATTAGCCTAGTGTGGTGGCGGGCACCTGTAGTCCCAGCTACTCGGGAGGCTGAGGCAGGAGCATCGCTTGAACCCAGGAGGTGGAGGTTGCAGTGAGCCGAGATTGCGACACTGCACTCCATCCTGCAAAATAGAGTGAGACTCGTCTCATTAAAAAAAAAAAAAAAAAAGGAAAACTTTTCTGTTTCAGTTTACTTTCATTACTTCTCTTCCATTTGCCTTTGTTCCTCTTTTAGGAACACAAATTATCCATATGTTGGTTCTCCAGATTCTCCATTCTTCTTTCTCCACAGCTATCATCTTCTCTCTCTGTTTCTCTTTGTCCCTCACATTCCATTCAATTTCCTAGCATCAGCTTTGCTCTTGACATCAAATTCAATTTTTTTTTGGCTATATGAATATTGCTGTTTACTATCTCCAATGTGTACTTTAATTTTATTCCTACTGTTGGGAGTACTTGCTAATTTTCCTTACCCTGTCTATTTCTCATTTCATTCTGTTGAATTTTCATCTCAGTCCCCACTTCTTCCTTCCATTTACAGAAGGAAACCTTAGGACTACTAATGGGTTTCCAACATTTTTTTCTGGGCCCTAGTGAAGAAGAGTTCTCATTTCCTCTAATGTTTCTGAATGCTATGTTCTTCCCCTAGCTCTGTATTGTTTATTCTGTTTACCCTCAAATAAAACAAGGTTTCTCTTTTCTCTGTCCACAGATAAGTGAGCTGGTTACCCTTGGATCCACCATCTGCCCATGGAACTCGAGGCAGAATCACCATCTCAAGTCTGTAGCTGGAGGACACATTAATGTACATATAGTTTGATTTCACTTTTTGTACCTCTTATTTACTAATGTGATACACAACAAAATATAGTTCTCAGCACAGACTTCTCTAAGACCTTCAAGTAGTTGACCTCTTCCTAAAGTTTTGGGCAGAACCCACTACATAATTTACAGGAAAATTACATGTAAAATGAGAATGTGGGGCCTCTTGTTAAAAAATTAAGAATTTCCAGACAGTGACAGCAAAGCATTAAACCAAGTATGGGGCCTTCTTTCATGGGGCCCTGGGTGACTGCACAGTGCAAACACTCGTGAAACCAGCCATGTATGGGGACTGTACCTCCCTAAATGTATCTCCTTCTTTTTTCTCCCAATTTCTCCCTTATTTCCTGCCCACTTATTTGATCTATCTGCCTAGATAAGCAATAGGAAATAGAGGGATTCAGGGGATGTGGAGTGGAGGCAGAGGTGGGGCTCAGTATTCTGGTGAGAAGCTTTGAAGGGTAGAGAAACTGATGTTTCTTGTTGGTTTAGACACTAAGTCTTTGAGATGGGAGACAGATTGTAGGTCATTATGGAATGGAGGTATGAGATTTAAATAAGGGGCTTTCTACCTTTTTCAGTCAGTGTCTGTTTGAGGAAATAAAGCCAAACTAAAGCATGACTGGGGTTTTCTAAATCCAGCCCTTTAGGGCCATCCGCCTCTTAATTAACACCTATTTTACCCAGATCCAAGCCTTGGGTTACCTGTTAGTTTTAGTCCTTAATGTTGTGAAATCTTGTCCTTTTTTGTTGTTATTGTTGTTTCTGTATTTGAGGGAATTTTTGTGAGAAGTTAGGCCAGGATGCATTTGGGGGCAAATAGCAATACATTATTTTGAACTGGAAGCCCCCAGGGAACCAATTAGTCGGGTGAGGGATTGGCAAACTTTTTCTGTATAGGGCCAGATGGTAAATATTTCAAGTTTTGCTGGCAGGCCAAGAGGCAGAATCAAAGATATGATGTAAGTACTTATACAACAATAGAGAAAACAAATTTCCACAAATACTTTATTGATGAAATTCAAAATCTAATAGTAGTTAATTGGTTATGATTTTTGGTAATACAGGTCTACTAGTGAGAAGAATAAAATTCTATGCTTTTGGAATACATTTTACTTAATTGAGGTTCAAAGTTAATGTTTCCTATCATCAGATCACATTGCAAATGTTCATTTGTTAATGCTAATCTGTAATAAGATTTTATATATTTCACTTTTGAAAATGTCTTCTCATGCGGCTGGGCACAGTGGCTCATGCCTGTAATCCCAGCAGTTTGGGAGGCCGAGGTGGATGGATCACCTGAGGTCAGGGGTTTGAGACCAGCCTGGCCAACATGGTGAAACCCCATCTCTACTAAAAATACAAAAATTGAACCTGGGAGGTGGAGATTGCAGTGAGCCGAGATCGTGCTACTGCACTCCAGCCTGGGCGACAGAACAAGACTCCAGTTCAAAAAAAAAAAAAAAGAATTAACCTCTGTGAATAGTCTTCATGGAACAACTAAGGGGGTGGATGCCTGTAATCCCAGCTACTCGGGAGGCTGAGGCAGGAGAATAGCTTGAACCCAGGAGGCAGAGATTGCAGTGAACTGAGATTGTACCACTGCACTCCAGCCTGGGAGACAGAGCAGGAAAAAAAAAAAAAAAACAAACAGAAAATGTCTTTTCACACAGAAAGACACTGCCAAACTTTGAATCGATCTATGTGCATGTGATTTTAACTGAGCATATTCATCACATGAAAGGCATTTATAGAATTCTAGTAGGTTCTTCTCTTGATATTTGCCTTTTAGTATATCATTACACTGCAGATTCATAATTTCCAATTGATGAATAGGCAGAAACTCCTCAACTGCACAGTTAAATGAATTTTGAAATATGGAAATTTCCTTTAGATTTACATTGAGGTCTGAAAAATGCTGCTTGGAACCATAGTTTGAGCTTGGAAAATATATCTGCTGCAAATTTATATAAGAATGAATAATTCACTTAAAAATTTTTTTGACAATTCACTTCTTGTTTTAAATTCTGACAGCATGAAAGTGTATAAAGTGGCTTGACATTACTTGTAATTCAAGCAATGTTAGTTGTCATCAAAATGATTTTACTATGGTATAAATTTCACACGTAAGTGTTATTTTGCCTTATAACTGGTAAAATTCATGAAGACACTTTATCAAGTCTGCAGCAAAAACTAATTTCCTTTTGATAATAGTTGTACAGAGCAGCTCTTATAATTAAAACATTTTCAATCTTGGTCTTAAGCTCAAAAGAATCACAATAGAAATTTGCCACTGCTAAGACATCAAATTGCTACGTGATAGGGCAAATCTGGATATTCATTTCCACTTCTGACAAAAATTCACCAAACTGATGATGGTTAAATCCATGAGACTCAATGAAGTTATCACTGACACTACTGGTTCAATAACACATGATAGACTCAAATATTACTGCAAAGTAACTACTGATGAATAATACTATGAATAGCCACAGGGTTTAAACACCTTACATTCTCACAACCTTTGTGAATTTGTTCAAGTAAGTGTTTTTCTTCTCCATATATATTTTTACTACCATCAGTTGTAACACATCTTAGAAGATTCCACTTCATGTTGTACTGAACCAGTGCATTCTCAGCTTTTTTGAAAATATTTTCCCCCTTAGTTGTTCCATGCAGACTATTCACAGAGGTTAATTTTCTTTTCTTTCTTTCTTTTTTTTTTTTTTTTGAGCTGGAGTCTTGTTCTGTAACCCAGGCTGGAGTGCAGCGGCACGATCTCGGCTCACTGCAACCTCCGCCTCCCAGGTTCAAGCAATTCTCTGCCTCAGCCTTCCAAGTAGCTGGGATTACAGGTGCCTGCCCCCATACCCAGCTAATTTTTGTATTTTTAGTGGAGACGGGGTTTCACCATCTTGGCCAGGCTGGTCTTGAACTCCTGACCTCGTGATCCACCTGCCTTGCCCTCCCAAACTGCTGGGATTATAGGTGTGGGCCACTGTGCATGGCTAACAGAGGCTAATTCTTGAGTTACTTCAAACACAGCATTGATTCCTCTAATGAACAACAACCGAAATGTATCAGTAATATCTGTTAACTCATAAAGAGCCAAGGAAAACCACTCAAAGTTAATTGTCTTGTTTTTGACTATTAATGTTGCTCCCAATGTCCTCACTCTTCAAGCAGTTGTTTTCCCTGAAAGGCTAATAGCCTTCAGCTATTAGCTAAAAGCCTTCCGTTTATTTTCTCTGGACATATTTCTTTGGCCATTGTAATCAAACACAATTCAATTGAACAGCTTTTCCTGTTTTGTTTTGTTTTTTTTGAGGTGGAGTCTCGCTCTGTGGCCCAGGCTAGAGTGCAGTGGTGTGATCTCGGCTCACTGCAACCTCCGCCTACCAGGTTAAAGCAATTCTCCTGCCTCAGTCTCCTGAGTAGCTGGGACTACAGGCACGCACCACCATGCCCAGCTAATTTTTGTATTTTTAGTAGAGACGGGGTTTCACCATGTTGGCCAGGCTGGTCTCAATCTCTTGACCTCGTGATCCACCCTCCTTGACCTCCCAAAGTGCTGGTATTACAGGCATGAGCCACCGTGCCCAGCCCTCATTTTCATTTTTTATTTTTATGAAGAAATTCTGCTGTGATGAAATATTATGTTTTAAATTCTCTAATTGTTCTCTCTGTTGCTTTTCTGTCAGTTGGGAATACTGTGATGAGTGCTTAGTTTAATAATGTTGACATATATTGTATTCTTTTAGCAAAGCTATAGTGTTATGGCATAATAAATGCTTTGCCATGAAATTTAATAACAAAATAATCCTTAAAAGCATGACATCTTAAGTCCATATTTCTCTCTTGTTTTGACATGATAGGTATGCATCGGTTATTTATTTATTTATTTATTTATTTATTTATTTATTGAGATGGAGTTTCACTCTTGTTGCCCAGGCTGGAGTGCAGTGGCACAATCTTGGCTCCCTGCAACATCTGCCTCCCAGGTTCAAGCGATTCTCCTACCTCAGCCTCCAGAGTAGCTGGGACTACAGGAATGTGCCACCACACCTGGCTAATTTTTGTATTTTTAGTAGAGGCAGGGTTTCACCATGTTGGCCAAGATGTTGTCAATCTCCTGACCTTGTGATCGGCCTGCCTCGGCCTCCCAAAGTGCTGGGATTACAGGCGTGAGCCACTGGGCCCGGCCTGCACTGGTAATTTAAAAAAGTCTCAGCGTTGTATGTACCGCACTGGAAACACTGCCAAGTTGTAACAGTATCGCTGTGATTTGTAGGGAACTGAGCAGCAGGTCAAAATGATGTGAGTGCCATGTACACTTTCTGTTGTAACTATTCCATTCTATATTGTTGCATGAAAGCAGACATAGATAATACTTAAATAAGCATGACTGTGTTTCAATGAAACCTTTTATATGGAGACCAAAAATGGAATTTCATGTAGTTTTCATCTGAGATAAAAACGGCTATATAAAAACAGGTAGTGGGCTGGATTTGATCTATAGGGTATGGTTTTCTGACGCCTGGTCTAGCAAAAGGGTCAGGTTGCCAGCCAGCTAGCCAGTATTCACTAAACTTGATGCCAAGTGCAGAGCCCAGGTGAAAGCAAATCTGTTTACAGCAACAGCATGAACACCAATAGCAACCCTACAATTATTATTTCTCTCTCTAAAATCTTTTAATAATCCACTGTAAACTTTCGCATGATTCTTCAGCATTCCATTCTAGACTCTTCGTGGTGCTCTCTAATTTTTCAACCTCAACTCCTGATTTTTCCCTTATCCTCTTGGCCACAACCACACTCAACTTCTTGAATTTATCAGAACTCCCATATTCTTAGCCTTCTGTGTGCTTGCAGGTATGTTGCTGCCTCTGCCTGGAATGTAAACCTCCCCATACCCACTTTCCAGCTCCTACCAAGCTATCTTTTTTTTTTTTGAGATGGAGTCTCGCTCTTGTCAACCAGGCTGGAGTGCAATGACGTGATCTTGGCTCACTGCAACCTCTGCCTCCCGGGTTCAAGTGATTCTCCTGCCTCCGCCTCCCGAGTAGCTGGCGCCCGCCACCACGCCCGGCTAATTTTTGTATTTTTTTGTATTTTATTATTTCATTATTTTGTAATTTTTTTTGTATTGTTAGTAGAAACGGGGTTTTGCCATGTTGGCCAGGCTGGTCTCAAACTCCTGACCTCAGGTGACCCACCAGCCTCGGCCTTCCAAAGTGTTGGGATTACAGGCATGAGCCACTGCGCCCGGCCTATCTTCTAATCTCTAGGATACTTCCCTGGTCCCTCTAGGCTGACAAAGATGCCTCTTCTGTGTGTTCCCACAGAAATTTGGGCATAGGTCATGGCACTCATCACTCTAGATTATTGTATAGAATTTATTTATACAACTCTCCAAGTAAGAGTAGCTTAATTACAAGGATGATGTGAATTTTGGACGTTTTCAGCTATTATTTCTTGACATACTTTTTTTGGCTATGCCCAATTTCTCCATTTCTCCTCTCCTTCTGTGACTTGATGACGTAAGTGTTGTATCTTTTGTTACAGTGCCACAGATCCTTGAGGCTCTATTTATTTTTTCAGTATATTCTCTCTCTGTTGTTCAGATTGGGTATGTCCTTTTTTTTTTTTTTTTTTTTTGAGACAGGGTCTTACTGTCACCCAGTCTGGAGTGCAATGGCCCAATCTCGGCTCGCTGCAACCTCTGCCTCCCGGGTTCAAGCAATTCTCCTGCCGCAGTCTCCTGAGTAGCTGGGATTACAGGTATGAGCCACCATGCCCGGCTAATTTTTGTATTTTTACAAAATACAAAAAATTGCAGGAGTGTGCTATCATGCGCAGCTAATTTTTGTATTTTTAGTAGAGACAGGGATTTACCATGTTGGCCAGGCTGGTCTCGATCTCCTGACCTCAGGTGATCCTTCCGCCTGGTCTCCCAAATTCCTGGGATTACAGGCGTGAGCCACCATGCCCAGCCCTTGTTAGGGGGTTTCACGATGTTGGCCAGGCTAGTCTTGAACTCCTGACCTCAGGTGATCTACCCGCCTCCGCCTCCCAAAGTGTTGAGATTACAGGCGTGAGCCACCCTGCTCAGCCAGGTATTTCCTATTGTTCTGTCTTGAGGTTCATGGATTCTTTCCTCTGTTCCCACTGTTCTGCTATTTAACCCATATGTGATGTTTATTTTGATCATCCTATTTTTTCGTTCTAAAATTTTCATTTGATTCCATGGGTGCAGTCTTTTGCCTCCATCAGCCACATGAGAATAGGCCTTGAGCCTGGAACACTTCCTTACCGAGGGATGGAGAGTTCTCACAGCCTGTAATAGACTTGTTACCTTGTGTGGGAATATCTGCCTTTGTTTTAGACTCAATGTGTGCTCCTTTGTTTCGCTTAAATGTGTGTGTCACATGGCATCTGGGCCACACCACTAGCATATCTGTCCCCTGCAGGGAGCAGATGAGATCTTCCTGCTGCAGCACAAGAGGACTGTGTTGGCTGTTGGAGGGACCTGTTGGCCAGGGGGGACTAATGTCCACTACTGAAGCCGGTCTTGCTGTGTGTCTTCTCTATGTGAGTAAAGTTATTCTACTTGGGGCTTGGCTGAATTATATATATTTTCCTTGGAGATTCTGGTACCAAGATGCAGTGGGCAGAAGTGCTTGCACGTCTCCTCCTGACAATAGGCCACAGATGCCACTTGCTCAACAATTCTTCTCTGTATCATCTTTTTTTTTTTTTTTTTTTTTTGCTGAAACTTCCTCTTGCTCTGCTGAGGTCTTTTAGTTTTTTTGTTTGTTTTTGTTTTTGAGACAGAGTCTCACTCTGTTGTCCAGGCTGGAGTGCAGTGGCATGATCTTGGCTAACTGCAAGCTCTGCCTCCCAGGTTTAAGCAATTCTCCTGCCTTAGCCTCCCAAGTAGTAGCTGGGATTGCAGGAGTGTGCTATCATGCGCAGCTAATTTTTGTATTTTTAGTAGAGACAGGGATTTACCATGTTGGCCAGGCTGGTCTCGATATCCTGACCTCAGGTGATCCTTCCGCCTGGACTCCCAAATTGCTGGGATTACAGGCGTGAGCCACCATGCCCAGCCCTTGTTAGATAATTTAAACATGTGATTCACTTTAGTGTTTGCATCTGTTGACCTTTTCTCATTTGAAATTATCCTGGGTCTTGCTACGATGAGTAATTTTTTGATTGAAACCTGGATATTTTGGGCAGTGTTCTGAGACTCTAGTTTTTTTTTTGAGACGGAGTTTCACTCTGTTGCCCAGGCTGGAGTGCAATGGCACAATCTTGGCTCACTGCCTCACTGCAACCTCCGCCTCTGGGGTTCAAGCGATTCTCCTGCCTCAGCCTCCCAAGTAGCTGGGATTATAGGCATGTGCCACCACGCCTAGCTAAGTTTTTTTTGTATTCAGTAGAGACAGGGTTTTACCATGTTGGTCAGGCTGGTCTCCAACTCTGGGCCTCAGTTGATCCACCTGCCTTCACCTCCCAAAGTGCTGGGATTACAGGTATGAGCCACCACGCCCAGCCAGGACTCTAGATCTTTTTAAAATCTTGTATTTTAGCAGGCCTCCTCTGACATTACTCTGGTGGGGGGAAAGGGGGCACTCTCTCGTTACTGCCAGGTGTGGGTGGAAGTCCAGGTTTCCCACTCAATCTTGGTTGACAATGAGTGTAATGTCTGTTATTGCTTTGTGGGGATGGGAGTTCTGGCTCTCTGCTAGGCCTAGATTGAGGCCTCCATTCACCCTAGCTGGGCGCTGTAGGAGTCCCTCATTATTGCTCCCTACATTGCTTCCCCTCCACTGATACAATGCGGGGTGGTAGTATACCACTGGGCAGTGATGAAAGTTTTGATGACTCTGACATTAATTCAGCAGGGAGGGGTACTGACCCCTCATAACTGCTGGGTGGAAGTCCAGGCTGCCTACTGCAGTTGTGTGTGTGTGTTGGGGGGCGGGGGTGGGATGTGAGGTGCCTCATTACAGCCTGGTGAAGGTAGGAATCCAGGCATCTCCTAGCAGTCCTAGCTCTATTCTGACAACTGAAGTTTTCATAATAACTGAAAGTCCATTTATACTTGGCTCCCTGTCTCTGCTCAAATGTAACCCTATATTTATTTCTGTCATTTTTGTGTTCTGGCTTCAGTTGGATAGTCTCTATGACAATGGTAAGTAAGTATGGGAAGAACTGGTAAATTTTTTTGAACCTATTTTTGATTGTGACATTTATGTATAGTTCTGTTGATAAGATTAGATAAACTATGACTCTGTTATGTGAGTTTTTATTATTTGTAAAGGTTATATGGCACTGACATTATAAACACACTAGATAGTCCTAAGTGCTTCAGGTTAAATATTACGTTGTTTAAAAGAAAGTCACATTATTTTCCTATAACTTAAATGGGTTCCTCCTCTAATTAGTTGATGGTACTTACATAAATATTAACATAATACTGCTACAAATTATGTACTTAGTCTGTAATCTGACTTAGCTAGATTTTATATAATTTTATAATATTGATTTATCTATACATATATTAGTCGTATTAATTTGCTAAATTCAGATTAAACTTTCCCCAGCTCCTGGTGTATTTACAATTATGAAAAAGAATCAGTACTAAATGATATAAGGATGAATTTTTTTTTTTTTTTTTTTTGAGATGGAGTCCTGCTCCGTTGCCCAGGCTGGAGTACAATGGCGTGATCTTGGCTCACTGCAACCTATGCTTCCCATGTTCAAGCGATTCTCCTGCGTCAGCCTCCCAAGTAGCTGGGATTACAGGCATGTACCACCACGCTTGGCTAATTTTTGTATTTTTAGTAGAGACGGGGTTTCGCCATGTTGGCCAGGCTGGTCTGGAGCTAGTGACTTCAGATGATCTGCTCACCTCGGCCTCCCAAAGTGCTGGGGTTATAGGCGTGAGCCACCGTGCCCGGCTTATAAGGCCGAAGTTTAGAATAAATGAGAGATGTAGCAATACCGGGGTTATATGCCTCAATTATAAAGTACTTAGGACTGCTTATGTGTTGGGCTTATAGTGAGGTTGTGGAGGGATAAGGAGGAAGTGATGGGTAGAGTAATAATAAATTTAGAACCCAGATTGTGAAGGCAAGAGAAAATTTTGGAAATTCCAGCCTTCCTATTTTATTGAGGTTTTTGAATCTATATTATGTGTCTGGCACTTTACCTACCTTATGGCATCTAAAATAATGTTATAAAGTGGCTGTATTTTCTCTTTTTCAGAGATGAGAGAACTGAAGCTCAAATTAGACTAAGTTGTTCAAGTCTGCCTAGCTATCAAGTGGTAGAGGTAGGATCTGAACCTAGATCTGTATGATTCTATGATTCATGCTCCTTTGGCTGCACTACTCTGCCTTCCAGTGGGGTTTTCAGATTCACTTTTCATGGAAATTTATTATAAAATCATTTATTGTATGTCCCTATTTCTCTCTCCAGTTAAACATCTAAACCTTATAGGCTCCATATCTATTTTATATACATTTGACAGATAACACACTATGTAACATGTGTATGATGCAAGGACTTATGTTACCATATGAAATTTGTCCCATGCTTGATGATGGAGATCTTTGCAGTTGAAATAGACATAGAGCACTGGCCTAGAGGACAGGTAACTTTCTCAAGGTCACACAGCCTGTGTAGAGCAAGGATTCGAATCCAGGTCTGCCTCACTCCAACTCCCACCCATTGCATCCACTCCTGGCTGTTCTGCTATTACATAGTAATAGCGGAAAGAAAGGTGTTGAGGAGTGGAGGGTGGGTAGCCTTTTTTTTTTTTTTTTTTTGAGACGGAATCTCGCTCTGTCACCCAGGCTGGAGTGCAGTGGTGTCTCGCTCTGGCACCCACGCTGGAGTGCAGTGGTGCGATCTCGGCTCACTGCAAACGCCACCTCCCGGGTTCGCGCCATTCTCCTGCCTCAGCCTCCCGAGTAGCTGGGACTGCAGGCGACCGCCACCATGTCCTGCTAATTTTTTGTATTTTTAGTAGAGATGGGATTTCACTGTGTTAGCCAGTATGGTCTCCATCTCCTAACCTCGTGATCCGCCTTGGCCTTCCAAAGTGCTGGGATTACAGGAGTGAGTCACTGCGCCCGGCCCCCTTTTTTTTTTTTTGAGACGGAGTCTCACTGTCGCCCAGGCTGGAGTGCAGTGGCACAATCTCAGCTCACTGCAAGCTCCGCCTCCCGGGTTCACACCATTCTCCTGCCCCAGACTCCCGATTAACTGGGACTACGGGCGCCCACCACCACGGCCTGCTAATTGTTTGTATTTTTAGTGGAGACGGGGTTTCACTGTGTTAACCAGGATGGTCTCGATCTCCTGACCTCGTGATCCACCCGCCTCGGCTTCCCAAAGCGCTGCTGGGATTACAGGTGTGAGCCACCACGCTCGGCTGCTTTTTTTTTTTTTTTTTGAGATGGGGTCTCACTCTGTCCCCCAGGCTAGAGTACAGTGGCACAATCACGGCTCATTGCAACCTCCACCTCCCGAGTTCAAGCGATTCTTCTGCCTCAGCCTCCCAAGTAGCTGGGACTACAGGCGTGTGCCACCTCGGCTGATTTTGTTTTTTGTATTTTTAGTAGGGATGGGGTTTCACCATATTGGCCAGGCTGCCCTCGAACTCCTGACCTCATGATCCACCTGCCTCGGCCTCCCAAAGTGCTGGGATTACAGGCGTGAGCCACCGAGCCCGGCCGGGATTGGGTAACTTTATAATTCTTGAAAAGGACCTGAGTCCGGAACTGCCAACTTCAGGGAGATAGTCAAATACCAGCAAAATGTCTATCTGTGTTTGTGCAAGTGTGTGTGTTTGTGTGTGTGTGTGTGTGTGTATGAGAGAGTGTGCGAGCGAATTAGTGGGGTCAAAATTTCCTTGGCTTTGAATGTCACCATTTGCGACCAAGTTAACAATGTATTAATTCAGACGTAGAAAAGATTTGGCCCTTTATACACACTCATTCAAGCAAAATGGAGCAACATAAAGGGAAAGGTGTTTCAGAGGAAGTAATTAAACATGAACTATAATCTATACAAAACTACAGTTTGTTCGTCTAGTTACTAGTCTCAGGGGAACAATTTAAAACTGTGCAAAATCAGTTGGGATTCCCATAGCTTCCCGCTGAATACTGGTAGGAATTACTGGGTCAGCACTGAATTGTCTTTGTCATATTTTGAAATCCAAGTTTAAATATATCATTTTTATTGGTTACAGGTGGAAAACCTATTGAAAATATACAAAACTCCGTTTATAAAGAGAATCGTCTTTACGTGTCCATTAACTTTTTCCTATCCCTGTTATGACATACAGCTTAGTAAATAAATGTGCCTTTTGAGAAGAGTAGTCGTAAGGCCTGTTCTCTTTTTTTTTTTCCACTTATACTAAATATTAAAAGCCAGACTACAGCCTTTCCCCTGCACCTGAGAGACAGAACAAAGTGTTACTGTTGTCTAGGGGTTACAAACCTGCAGGTTTTGGGGGATAGAAAGGCTTTCCTGGGCCACCAGCTGTGATGAGGATTTAATTATGTCTTCTCTCAGGTCTGTCCACAAGCAGTCCCTACTTTTGTAAGAAGGCTCCACTGAAATCACGGCAATAGAACCCAACATTCTGCAGATCCCGCTTAACAATTTCTCATTGCTTTTTCTTGTAAGACTGTAATGAACTACTGATAAGACACAGGGTAAACACAGCACGAAAATCTGGCCCCAAAGTGCCGCCAACAGACAGACCTTTGGCGGTGGGGAGCCACGGTCGGCAAGCCAGGCCCCGCGGGCGACTCTTCATTCCCTCCGGCCTGGGGCGTATGGGCGGGGGTCAGGGGAGCCTTTCCCCCTTCACTTTCGGCGCGGGTGAGGTGGTCGGGGCTGCCAGCGCAGGTCTGGCCTAGGGCGGCACCCGGACCGCGGGGCACCGGGCCGGCAGCCGCTCCCCAAGCGCACTCCTCGCGGAGGCCATTATTTCCAGCAGTGCCAAAGTCTGAGCCTTCTTCGGAGGGCAGAGGTCGAGGGCCGTGTACCGCCTCCCGGCTACGCGACCTGTACCAGGCCCTGTGGGGTCCCGGGACCCCTGGAGCGCGCGCGGGACGGCCGGAGCCGCGGTCTGGGCACATCCCAGAGCTCCCAGGCAGGCAAAGGCCGTCCTTGGCATCTTCGCCCGCCGCGGGCGCTGCCGGACCTCGCCCTTCCCCACCACTCCCCTCCCCCTCCAAAGCCCGCTGTGGTTCCCGAGGTGACACGGCCCGGACCCTCCATTCTCTGCCCCAGTGTATTTAACCAGCACAACCTAACAGGAAGCTCCCTCTCGGTGACAACCCTTCCCCCGACAGACGCGCCCAGCAGCCAACCACCGGCCAGAATTGGCCTGCGTCCCGCTCCCCTCTCGGTGGCGGCCTCGGTGGGCGGGGCTCGGGCAGCTAGCAAGTTAAGTGGAGCCACGGCTGACGTGAGTCAACAAAGGTCACGTGAGTCGTGCGGGCCGCGCCGATTGGTGGCGCCAGTCGGGCGGGGAGGGGGGGGTCACGGCGGCGGCGTGGGGTTCGCTGTGTGACACAATTACAACAACTTTGTGCTGGTGCCGGGGAAGTTTGTGTCTCCAACGAATCCCCCCAGTGCTCCCCAGCCCTGCGCGCTCCGGCCGTTCCCGCCGTCCCCGCCCGTGGCTGCCCCTTGCCCAACCCCGCGATGTGACCCTACAGCCGAAAGCCGCCGCTGCCGACCCGGGGGCTTCGCAGCCCCTGCCGCCGCCGCCTTCACCGCCGCCGCGTTGGGATTTTTCGTCGCCGCCGCCCGCGGCGGAGGAGGAGGCGGCGATAAAGTTGGTGTGCTGGTCCCGCGCGCAGATTGGGGGCGTCATTGCGGGCCCCGGTCCGAGGGGGGGGGTGTCGGCGTTGGAGTTGTGAATTCGCTGCGTTTCCATGAAATCCTGCGGAGTGTCGCTCGCTACCGCCGCCGCTGCCGCCGCCGCTTTCGGTGATGAGGAAAAGAAAATGGCGGCGGGAAAAGCGAGCGGCGAGAGCGAGGAGGCGTCCCCCAGCCTGACAGCCGAGGAGAGGGAGGCGCTCGGCGGACTGGACAGGTACGGGCCGCCGTCACTCGCCCGGTCGGCTCCGGACGGGCAGTAGCCGCCCTCCCGGGAGGCCCGAGCGCGGCTTGTCTCTGGCGGCGGCGGGGCGGGCACCTGGGTTTGGCGCTCTTCGCGCCGCCTCCGCCGGGGCCTCGGGCTCGGGCAGGGACGGGTCGGTGGCGTTCCCGGAGCGTTAACGAGTAGCCTGTGTGTCTCCCCACAGCCGCCTCTTCGGGTTCGTGAGGTTTCATGAAGATGGCGCCAGGACGAAGGCCCTACTGGGCAAGGTAAGGCAGCTGCGAGTCGGAGCGCGGACACCGTCTCCCCGGCCGGCGCCGCGCTCGCCCCGGGCCCCGCGGCCGGGTCTGCGCTCATTGTGGCCGCGGACGATGGTCGAGGGGCTTCCGGAAAACTATTTCCTGCCTCTGCTCTCCCCCCACCCACGGGTACCCAGCTTGCTCCCTTGCTAAATTGCTCTTTTCCTCTTGTAGCTGGAGGAACAGAGACGGGATCGCTTTGGGGCCGGGCTCAACTGGGTCGACAAAACTGCCTGCTATTTTACAGCTTTTTGGGGATAGGCCGATGATCTTCGAGGTGCATGTTTAGGGTCAAGGGATCGTGAATGTGTTCAGATTTCCCCCAATTCCGGACTTCACTTGCCTCTCACGGGTTTAAAAAAATTCTTTTCCTTCAAGCAGGCTGTTCGTGATGCCTACTGCTAACCAAATGTTTTAGGCTTTCTTGTGTCCCCGCTCCCAGAAGGGGGAAGTTTCACGGAGTTTAGGTCGGTGAAGAGTTTGCATTGGGCTGTTGACATGTATCTCGATCGCAATGTGTGTTACCTGAAGTTAGGTGACTTGTTTACTTTTTGGGTCTTTTTGGCATAGAAATACCGTAGTTATTTGTAAATGTGTTCTCTTCCTGGAGCCTCATTTCCTGCGTGTCTGACACGGGAGACTGGGGAGGATTCGGGGTGTAGTCTCTGTTTATTTGTGTGGAAAGTTGTTGGCACTGTCATTTAGTTAAGTAATGGCTGCTCCTATCGGCCCAAGATGGCGGGACAGGGTGGGAGGAGAAAGTGAAGGGGGGGGTTTGGGGGAGGGAGTAGAGGTAAACATGGAAATAAATAGTAGCCGTGAATAAGCCTTTCCTTCGGAGTGTGTAGCTCAGTGGTGTTTAAAAAAAAATTACCCAAGATTATTTGCATATAGAATTCTTGTACCTTTCACAAGCTTGAAAGCAGCATGCATAAGCCTGGTAAATGCTTATCAACCTGTAGCACATTTAGTTACCCATCCTTAAGCTATTGAACAAAGGCTGGAGTCTCAGTCTCTAGGCATTAATTTGTATTTCCTGACCAAAATCTGATTGCAATGATATTTGAATACTTTCTTCGTAATTGGGACCGTGAAAGTTGGAGTGTGTGCTATGGGTGTTGCATCCGTTAGACATTTTCTTTTCTAGCTGAAATCATAGCTTTGCATTTGACACCTAGCTTTATTGTTACAGTTGAGACGGAAGTTTGAAGTAAGTCCAACATTTTATTCTTAAGTTGATTTTTTTGTTGTTCTGAATTTTTGTCTGTAGCTTGGTTTAGCAGAGTCATCAATTCTTTTTTATCTGTAATTACAAATTTGTTTTTATTTCCAAGTAATTATAAGGAGTTTTATTGCATATAATGATCAGAAAACTAAATGGAAATAATGCTTTTCAGTAAGCCCGGCCCCTTTGACCGATACAGAAAACTTGAATTAAACTTTGACTACATAGGTATTAATTGGCTTCATTGCAATTATTGTTGTAAAAATGAACAGTGACTAGCTCTGGAAAGATTTAAGCGTCAGTAATTGTTGGTCTCCTGCCTTAAAAGTTTTTTTTTCCCAATTTGAGTATTTAAAGTATTTTATTTAAAAATATTTGACTGCTGTCAAAGTTGTCATTACAAAAGATTAAACATGATTTAAATTCAAAGAGCATTATTTTGTTTTGGAGGGATTATTGCTGGTCTAACATGGATTGATAAAATTGCTTGCAAAGATAATTCACTTGGAAAAGTTTGGCCAAATCGATTGCTTTTGCTTATGGTGATGAAAAAATAAATGGAATCCGATGTTTTATGTTGAGAATGTGTAAAATGCTAGTTGATTTTATGTCCTAGAATGCTCATATTCAGGTAGATTCACGGTGAATAGTGCTTAACATTGGATTTCAGATTGTAATATTAAACTCTGCAGTTATTATGCACTAACGAGTTTAAATTTTAAAAAACTAACCATTTTCAAATATTTTTGGCAAGTTGTGCATTACTTGATGTTTGAATGCATGCTAAAAAAGAAAAACTAGTGAAGCTTCACTATGTTTGGGGGCTTCATGATACATGGGGTGATTTGATGAATGATTAAGTAGTTTGTTAAACTAAAGAAAAAAAGATCTTCATTGCTTCAGACTCAGTGCTTGTGAGGTCCTACCTGCTTAGGACAAGATTCATCAGCCTTAACATTAAAATAAAACATTCTCTGATATGTGCTTGCAACCGCATATAGTTCTTGATTGCATCTTTGTGAGTCTGAACATACCAGTGGGGTGTGTAATGTAAAGCTTGACATTATATAACTTCGCACCCTCTGTTTGAATTGGATTCTGAATGAAGTGAATGAGCTTGAGTCCTGCTATAGGAAGTATTGAATTTTTAGTTTCATCCTTCTTTTAACAGTCCTCGAAGCAGTATTTTTTTGTGGAATGTTGAGCTATGTTGGTTTCACAATTCAGAATTCTTATTCTCTGAAAGTCTTAAGAGTTGGTTTTTCTTTACTGGGCAGGTTTAGGCTACTTTCCTGAGGGCAGATAATGGAATTGAATAACTCCCAGAATTACCTTTTTAGCTTTGATTTTTGTCCTGCCATGCCCCCCCCCCCCCCCGCCGCCCCCGCCCCAATTTAGTCTACATTTTGTATAACTTTTTTCCTTTCTGGCAGAAATTTAGCTATTACTACTTGTTTTCAAAAATTCTTGTTCCTATGTATATTATTGGATTTTCTTTCAAGTTTTTAAAATTCACATTTGTATGTTAAAAAAACTGTTGACCTAAAAGCTTTAGAAAGTTGAAAGCATTAAATATGAGTCTCTTACTTGCCCCTTAACATATATACGTATATATACACAAATTACGTATGTATATGTATATGCGTATACACATATGTATGTGAATATATACATATGTGTATACGCATATACATATATACACATGCACACATATGTGTACACACGTATATACATATATACACATACATATGTGTACATACGCATATACGTATATACACATGCATGCATATGTAATATGCATATACACATACATGCATACATATAAAATATATACATATATAATACATGTATGTATAGTATGCACTTGTACATACGTGCATATGTAGATATGTATATGTGTACACATGCACATGTATATACATATACATATCTACATATGCACGTATTTATATTGTATGTATATGTGTATGTGTATATGTATGCGTATGTATATATTTATACATGTGCTTTGATACATTCATGTATATATGTATATGTATACATACGTATACATATACATATATGTATATATGTATACACATGTGTATGTATAGATATATATACATATACGTATATGTATGCGTTTGTACATATGTGTACGTATGCGTATGTGTACGTATGTACATATGTATATGTGTATTCCTTTTTCCAGGTGTGCAGATAGTTTATCCAGACCACTGATTTCTCATCGTCTCCCAAATGTGTTTGTCAGATTCAGTTATATTAGAGTCATTGAAATAATTTTTTGTTTGTAGGATGGCCATTTGATATACAATGCCTGGGGTTTTGGATTAAAAAATAAAGTAGTTAATATTATTATTTTTTGGTAACGTTTTTAAGGTTGTGAACAGCTAGAGCCTGCGTAATTAGAGTTCTTGTAATACAGCGTGATCTTGAACAGTTTGCTCTTGAATGCTGACCCTTAATCTTTTGGTAATGTAATAATTCAAGATTCTTCTTTTTAAAATTTCAGTGGAGTTATTGAAAAGTAAGCAAAATATTTTAACATAAATTAACTTGTGACTTTTTTAGTACAGTTTTGAAAACCTTTTGGGTTAATTTTTTTTTTTAAGTAGGGTAAGGATTTGAGTTAAGAGTATATAGGAATATATACCATAAATGTAGTAAGTTTAAATATAGTAGTACTATCAAGTATAGTTATAGTAATAATGCTTGGGGACTGGGGAATCTTATCTGTGTCAGGGAACTATTGCTAAAATACTTACACAGTTTTGACAAAAGTATCTTATTTTTAAGTTTTTCTTAAATACTCTTACTGGAACTTTTTTTGGTAATTCTGTTAGTAGAAAGATTATACAAAATACTTAGAAGTTATAGGTTGTATATCACTTAAAAATGTATGTGCTTTTTTCCCTAGGACATATTAGCATTAAAACAGTTGGTGTTTTAAATTTTTTTGATAATAGAAGTAGTAGTTTGAGATCCATTGAAACATATTTTCTTAAATTTGGTTTGCTGGCATGTTTAGTGGGGGAAATTATTAGGTCAGTTCTAGAGGTGGCTTTTTTAAACTGTAATATTTGGATGTTGGTTAAAAACCTTCTCATTTATGTGTGCTTTTTGTTTGCTGGTGCTTAAAGGGATACAGGTGGAGTATCCTTTATCCAAAATGCTTGGAACCAGATGTGTTTCGGATTTGGGATTTTTTTGGATTTCAGAATATTTGCAGAATACATACCAGTTGAGTATCCCTAATCCGAAAATCTGAATTCCAAAATGCTCCAATGAGCGTTTCCTTTGAGTGTCATGTTGGTACTCAGCAAGTTTTAGATTTTGGATTTTCAGATTGGGGATGCTCAACCTGTAAATTCATTTCCAGTGCCAAAGATGGCTAGTGTTTTGGTTAGAAAACTCATGAGACCCTGTCTCAAAAAAAAAAAAAAAAAAAAAAAAAAGAAAACCCAAAAAGAAAGTAACCGTAGAAATAATGTCATGCTTTGTATTTGAAAATTATGTCTTCAATTTAATATGTTTTAAAGAGTTTTCTAGTTTGGAAGATTGTCTTCTGAACACTGGTAGTCTTAATTTTTTACGTGGACAAAGTCTTATATACTTGATATTTCCTAAAGTTTTGATATGTCCCTGGTAATAAAGGTATACTAAGATTATAGAACATGTTTGCATATTTGGGCACAAATTAGAACTGTAGCAATACATAAACAAGCACTTTTAAAGTTCTGGTTTTCTTTTTCAGTGAATAATTCTTTCTGTTGAATCAATTACAAATTGAAATAGCTAGAGAGCATTTGACTGCCACCTCTAGATACTTTTTTTGTTTTGTTTTGTTTTGTTTTGTTTTTGAGACGGAGTCTGGCTCTGTTGCCCAGGCTGGAGTGTGGTGGCCGGATCTCAGCTCACTGCAAGCTCTGCCTCCCGCGTTTACGCCGTTCTCCTGCCTCAGCCTCCCGAGTAGCTGGGACTACAGGCACCCGCCACCTCGCCCGGCTAGTTCTTTTGTATTTTTTAGTAGAGACGGGGTTTCACCGTTTTAGCCAGGATCGTCTCGATCTCCTGACCTCGTGATCCACCCGGCTCGGCCTCCCAAAGTTCTGGGATTACAGGCTTGAGCCACCGCGCCGGGCCACTTTTTTTTTTTTTTTTTTTTTAATTTGAGACACAGTCTTGCACTATCCGAGGCTGGAGCGCAGTAGAGTGATCTCGGCTCACTGCAACCTCGGCCTCCCAGGTTCAAGTGATTCTTAGGCCTCAGCCTCCCTAGTAGCTGGGATTACAGGTGCCTGCCACCACACCCGGCTAATTTTTGTGTTTTTAGTAAAGGTGGGGTTTCACCATGTTGGGCAGGCTGGTCTCAAACTCTTGACCTCATGTGATCCGCCCGCCGTGGCCTCCTAAAGTGCTGGCATTACAGGTGTGAGCCACCACACCTGGCCAGTATCTTAAGTTGTTAAGGAAAACTGCTTGAGAGATGAATTTTTGTGACTTAGGTGAAGTGATGGGTCATGCACTTTAAACCAAAATGAAAGTTCATTGCTTGGCTAGCTGCAGAGTAAGTCTTACTCTGACTTAAATTATGTAACATTTAGTTTTTGTTTACATAGTACGAATGTTCTGCATCTTTGAAAGGATTTCTGTTAAGTTTATTTTTACTTTGAAATTCATTGTGATACTTTGAACTCTTTGAAATTGATGTTAATGACTGATAACACTGCATTATTAATAATATTTTTGAAATGTGTTATCTAGAGAGCTAATTTATGTTAAGAAAACACCACCAGTTTGTCTAAGAACTGAAATGGTGGTTAGGCTGTTTAGGACTCACATGTATTATTTGTAGATTAGTTAATTAATGAAGTTTATTTAATGAGTGCGTAATTGACAGGCTTAAGTACTCATATTGAAACTTCACATATAATTTTATCAGTTTTCCACATTGGTTTGTAAATTATGACAGTAAATTAAAACAGTGTATTAATGTACACTAAGTGCACGTCTTCTATGCAGTTAGTATGAAGATAACAGATATTTCTTGCTCGTGTTGAACTTAAGTTCTTTGAGAGGGGTGAAATAAGTTTAAGGATGACTAACACAGGAACATCTTTGGGAGAAGAAAAATGTGAAATACTCTGAAAGTTTATGAGAAAGGTAAATTTAACAATTCACAAGTTAGAATGTCTTTTAAAGATGGGGATTGTTTGTTGATTGTGTTTCTTGGAGATGATATTTCTTGATTTAGATGTTAGCAAGGCGTCTTATAATTTTATTTAGGAAAACATGATTTAAAAATCACATTTTAAGGCTGGATGCGGTGGCTCATACCTGTAACCCCAGCACTTTGGGAGGCCAAGGCGGGCGGATCACTTGAGGTCAGGAGTTTGAGACCAGCCTGACCAATATGGTGAAACCATGTCTCTACTAAACATACAAAAATTAGCTGGGCGTGGTGGTGGGCGCCTGTAGCCCCAGCTACTCGGGAGGCTGAGACAGGAGAATTGCTTGAACCCGGGAGGCAGAGGCTGCAGTGAGCCGAGATGGTGCAACTGCACTCCAGCCTGGGTGACAGAGTGAGACTCCGTCTCAAAAAAAAAAAAAAAAAAAAAAAAAAATCACATTTTAGCTTTTAGCAGATGTTCAAAGGATGATCTGCTGTGTGTTCTGTCCTTCTTTGATTTCATTCTGTAGTAATGTTTACCTTGTTATGAGTTCTTGAGATTCTTAAATGAGTGTTCATGGGTCAATTTAAATTCTCTGACAGTTTGGAAGGACACTCAAGAAGTACTTAATGGTCATCTTGGAGTACAAGACACTTTTGGGGTGAGAAGGAGGGGAGATTTTAAACTGTTTTATAGATTTCTATACTGCTTTTTTTTTTTAAAAACACCGTAGACATATATTACCTTAAAAATAATACAATAAGGCCAGGCGTGGTGGCTCATGCTTATAATCCCAGCACTTTGGGAGGCCGAGGCGGGTGGATTAACTGAGGTCAGGAGTTCAAGACCGGCCTGGCCAACATGGCAAAACCCCATCCCTACTAAAAACACAAAAAATTAGCCAGGCGTGGTGGTAGGCGCCTGTAATCCCAGCTACTCGGGAGGCTGAGGCAGGAGAATTGTTTGAACCCAGGAGGCGGAGGTTGCAGTGAGCCGAGAACGCGCCACTGCACTCCAGCCTGGGCAACAGAGCATGACTCCGTCTCAAAAAAAAAAAAAAAAAAACACTGATAAGTGAGTACACCAGAATGTTATATTTTGGTTGACTAAAAATGGGTTTAAACTACCATGTCTACAGTTAGAAGAGATACTTGTAAAGGTCTTGTTTCATTTTATTACAGTCTCAAGTTGGGATACTTTTGAACTTGATGGTCCTTCAGTGAGGGTAGGAGTGAATGGAGTAGAGATGTACCCAGTTAGGTCCTATTTCTTTGTGTTTTAGATGGCTTTGTGATAGTCACTGCACTCATTCTTCATTTTGATCTTCAGCATTTCATTGCTGACTTTACTTTTGGGTCTGATTTGGCACAGGCTGATACTTGGGACCTGATTAAGAACTAACTGGGCTGGGCGTGGTGGCACATGCCTGTAATCCAGTACTTTGGGAGGCCGAGGTGGGCAGATCACGAGTTCAGGAGATCGAGACTAGCCTGGCCTACATGGTGAAACCCCGTCTCTACTAAAAATACAAAAATTAGCTGAGTGTGGTGGTGCGTGCCTGTAATCCCAGCTATTCAGGAGGCTGAGGCAGGAGAATATTGCTTGAACCCAGGAAGTGGAGATTGCAGTGAGCCGAGATCGCACCACTGAACTCCAGCCTGAAGACAGAGCGAGACTCCATCTCAAAAAAAAAAAAAAAGACAAAACACACACACACAAAACTGTCACCTGGAAGGGTGCGAGTAATCCCTTGTTAGACAGTTTTAGGTTTCTGAGCCAATTTGTAGACTGCTTGCAACTTTCTTCTATAAGCTTTTATTGTTTTTTCTCTTACCTATTTCTTCCTTTTATTCCATCATTTGTTTACTTCTGTATATTATTAAAACTGTTGATATCATTCAATTGTGAATTGTATTCTTGTATGCTTTTTGTAATTTTCTCTGTGGTACTATTTTGTCTTTGTTTTGAGATGGAGTTTCACTCTTGTTGCCCAGGCTGCAGTGCAATGTCACAATCTCGACTCACTGCAACCTCTGCCTCCAGGGTTTGAGCGATTCTCTTGCCTCAGCCTCCCAAGTAGCTGAGATTACAGGTGTGCGTCACCACTCCCAGCTAATTTTTGTGTTATTAGTAGAGATGAGGTTTCACCATGTTGGCCAGGCTGGTCTCCAACTCCTGACCTCAGTTGATTGCCCTGCCTCAGCCTCCCAAAGTGCTGGGATTACAAGCATGAGCCACCATGCCTGACTGAGTATTTTGTCTTTGTTAGAATAAATAGAAGATGCTGCTGCTAAGTTTATTCTCAGGAACAAAGTTGGGGTTATAGTTAAGGGTATATATAAGGTCATCTAATTCATTTTAGTTTAGAACAGTGGAAGAAATTGTTTTAGACAAAGGGTTGTTTTCAGGCTATAAATTTATTACATGTTCATTAGATTTTTCTCTTTTTGAAGAAAGTTTATTAGGAAAAATTTTCAGTGTTTTCAAAAGTATTGAAAATCAACCATCACCCAGCTTCAATAGTTTGCAACTCATGACCAGTCCTGTTTCATCTATACATATTGCCCCTCACTCATGTTATTTTGAAGCACATCTCAGCAATCAGTCATGTCATGTAATCCATAGATATTTGTTTGTTTCTGAAACATAACCATGATGCCCTTATTACATGTAAAATAATTCCTTAATCTCAAATATCTATGGACCTCGTTTTTTGCTATATGGAAGTTAAGAAATAGTTGCTTGGAAAATGAGTAGAAAACATTTAGCTGAGTATGTGATGTGAATTTTGTTTGTATTTTGATATTGTGATAGGGTTCTGTGATAGAATATTACATAATATGTGACACAAGAGGTAATTTTTCCTAAGAACTTTATGAATCGTAGTTGCATGAGTCTGGATAGTTTTTATTTTTAGGGAAAATTTGTTTTCAGGATACAGTAGTTCAATAAATATTTTAGGTTTTTGAATTTCAAATATCAGAATGAGACTACAAAAGCTTTTGCTTTGCTTGATTGATTGATGAAACATTTGTTGAGCTGCTGTGGGTGAGGGATTGTGTCAGGTTCTGGGGCAACCAATAAGACCTGGCCTCTGCCCTGCTACAGTCAGTCTGTTGGGAGAGGCTGACAGACTGAGTGATCATATGATGTAGTAAGTGTAATAATAAAGATACATGCAAAGTGCTATGAGCTCTGAAATGATGGAGTAATTAAAACATTTAAAACTTTTTATTATGGATCATTTAAAGTATGCACAGGTGTTGAAGATAGTTTAATGAACTCCTGTTTTCAACAGTTCTCCATATTTTGGAGCAGTTTAGTTTTTTTTTTTTTTGAGACAGGGTCTCACTCTGTCAGCTGTCACTCAGGCTGAGTGCAGCGATGCTATCTGGGCTCACTGCAGCCTCTGCCTCCCAGACTCAAGCGATTCTCCTGTCTCAGCCACTTGAGTAGCTGGGACTATAAGCGTGAACCACTAAGCCTGGCTACTTTTTGTATTTTTTTTGTAGAGACAGGGTTTCACTATGTTGCCCAGGCTGGTCTCTAACTCCTGGGCTCAAGGTATCTGCCCACCTAAGCCTCCGTAAATCCTGGGATTACAGGCGTGAGCCACTGTGCCTGCTGGAGCGGTTAGTTTTTTGAGACAGAGTCTCACTCTGTCGTCCAGGCTGGAGTGCAGTGGTGCGATCTTGGCTCGCTGCAACCTCCACCTCCCAGGTTCAAGTGATCCTCGTGCCTCAGCTTCCCGAATAGCTAGGATTACAAGCGTGCGCCACCATGCCCAGCTAATTTTTTTGATTTTTAGTAGAGATGGGGTTTCACCATGTTGGCCAGGCTGGTCTCAAACTCTTGGCCTCAGGTGATCCTCCTGTCTTTGCCTCCCAAAGTGCTGGGATTGCAGGCGTGAGCCACCACGTGTGGCCTGGAGCAGCTGGTTTTGACTGGAGAAGTGACTGAGGGAGACTGCACAAAGATTCAGCATTTAGCCTTGGTTATGAAACATGAGTAGAAATTTACCAGGCATGTAGATGTAACGAGGAAAAAGAGGGTAAAGAGTTAGAAGTATAAGCCGAGCGTGGAGGCTCACGCCTGTTGTAATCCCAGCACTTTGGGAGGCCGAGGCTGGTGAATCACCTGAGGTCGGGGGTTCGAGAACAGCCTGACCAACATGGAGAAACCCCCCTCTACTAAAAATACAAAATTAGCTGGGTGTGGTGGCGCATGCCTGTAATTCCAGCTACTTGGGAGGCTGAGGCAGGAGAATCGCTTGAACCCGGGAGGTGGAGGTTGTGGTGAGCCGAGATTGTGCCGTTGCACTCCAGGCTGGGCAACAAGAGTGAAACTCTGTCTCAAAAAAAAAAAAAAAAAAAGAAAAATGAGTTAGAGGTATAAAGTTAAATGGTGTTTGAGGAATTGTGAATAGTCGGGTATGGGTAGAGGGTAGCATGTTTCAGTGGGATTGGGAAAAGATAGCTGGGCATGTGAGGAGCCCCATCACTATAGGCCATAGGATGTTTTGGGGCATTGTTAAACTCAACTCTTTAATTAGGTGAAGTGACATGACCAGAAGTAGGTTTTATGGTAATAGTACTGGCCACTGTGAGAAGGATACTGTGTAAGGGAAAGGAACTTCAGTACCGATGGGTAGATAGCAATGCATGAATTTTAGGATAGAATTCTGTTACTACCACTTACTAGGTGTGTGATACTTGGGCAAGCAAGCATCTTTCAGAACCTCAGGTTTCTCACTGGTAAAGTAGAAGTAGTAATACATTTCCTGCCGACTACTGCATTTTGTGTTAGGGGAAAAAATGTAAAATGTGTGGCATTGGGCTTAGTGCATGGAAAGTGCTCAGTCTAAGATAATATCTTGGATAATGATAACATCTTGGAAAAGACGAGTTTAAGGCTGTGGTTTAGGAATAGGGGTGAGATGGAGGCAGACTTAAGAGCTCTTGAAAAAGGCCTTTTCTTGGCTTTCGTAACATCCTTGCTACTTTGACTTTGTATCTGACCACATCTCCGTCTTTGCAAGGATGCTGTGTTTTAGGTCCTCTTTATTCACCCTGTTCCCAATTTACATACATGTTTGACTGCCTACTTGACTACCTTGGTATCTTGAAGGTGTCTCAGACTGAACATATGCAAACTGAATTTATAATTGTCTTTAATATTAATTGTCTTAGTAAATGTCATTTGCCACTACCCATGCCAGAAACCTTGGAATTGTTGTTGACATCTCTTTTTCTCAATTCCCAATCACCAGACCTCATCATTTCCACTTCTTTTTTTTTTTTTTTGACACAGAGTCTCACTTTATTACCCAGGCTGAGTGCATTGGCATGATCACTGCTCACTACAGCCTGACCTCCCAGGCTCAGGTGGATCCTCCCACCTTAGCCTCCCACGTAGCTGGGACTATAGGCATGTGTCAGCACATGCGGCTAATTTTTTGGTTTTGTTTTGTTTTTGTTTTTGTTTTTTCTTTGTAGAGATGAGGTCCTGCTATGTTGCCCAGCCTGGTCTTGAATTCTGGAACACAAGTGATCTTTTGGCCTTGGCCTCCAAAATGCTGGGATTACAGGCATGAGCCATTGTGCCTGGCCTACGTTTCAAATCTCAAATCCGTTTCCCTCCATCCCCACTGCCCCCATCCTAATTGCAGCCATCTTATTGTCTTTGACTTTTGAAATGCCTTCATGCAATTTTTTGAATATAGGTATACTTGCACGTAGTACAGAACTGAAAAGTTATAGAAAGGATGGTACAGTGAAAATCACCCTCTGTGCTTGCTTTGGCAGTACACATACTAAAATTGGAACGATACAGAGAAGAGTAGTATGGCCAAATATTAAAAAACAAATTCCGGCCGGGCGTGGTGGCTCACGCCTGTGATCCCAGCACTTTGGGAGGCCGAGTTTGGGAGGCTGAGGCGGGCAGATCATGAGGTCAGGAGTTTGAGACCAACCTGGCCAACATAGTGAAACCCCGTCTCTCCTAAAAATACAAAAAAAATTAACCAGACATGGTGGCGGGTGCCTGTAGTTCTGGCTACTTGGGAGGCTGAGGCGGGAGAATCGCTTGAACCCGGGAGGCAGAGGTTGCAGTGAGCTGAGATCGCACCATTGCATTCCAGCCTCGGTGACAGAGTGAGACTCTGCCTCAAAAAAAAAAAAAAAATTCCTACATCGTCTCTCACTTATTTAGTTCTTTTTTTCAGAGGCAGCCACTGATAAAAGTTTATTGGGTAGCTTTTCACTTTTCAAGCATACTCTGTTAGATATTTTAATCACACAAATTAGATCATAACTGTATATTGTTAAAATGCTTTGTTAATTTTACCTCTTGCTATATGAAAATACTGGTCTTTTTTTTTTTTGTTTTTTCTTTTTCTTTTTTTTTTTTTAGATGGAGTCTCGCTCTGTTGCCCAGGCCGGAGTGCAGTGGTGCGATCTCTGCTCACTGCAGCCTTCATCTCCCGGGTTCAAGTGATTCTTCTGCCTCAGCCTCCTGAGTAGCTGAGATTGCAGGCATGTGCCACCATACCCTGCTAATTTTGTGTGTTTTTAGTAGACACAGGGTTTCACCATGTTGGCCAGGCTGATTTTATAGATGAATATCTCTTTTTTTTTTTTTTTTTGTAGACAGAGTCTCACTGTGCCCCAGGCTGCAGTGCAGTAGTGCAACCATGGCTCACTGCAGCCTCTGCCTCCTGGGTTCAGGAGATTCTTCCACCTCAGCCTCCTGAGTAGCTGGGACTACAGGTGCATGCCACCACTCCCGGTTAGTTTTTGTATTTTTTGGTAGAGATGGGGTTTTATCATGTTGGCCAGGCTAGTCTCAAATTCCTAACCTCAAGTGATCCACTTGCCTCGGCCTCCGAAAGTTTTGGGATTACAGACAAGAGTCACCATGCCCAGCCCAGAATATGTTTATTTTTGTTATAAAGATGAAAAATTTGGTGATAGAGCTAGGAGAGTAGTGCTTTTTTGGAGTCATTTACCCCTTGCGTGTCAATAACCCTTTAGCTACGTACATTTTATGTATGATTTCAGAAAGTATAGGGAATCTTCCTTGAAGTTCAACTATGGATATTAGTTCAATATTTTCAGTTAGTTTAGTTTACTAATTCTTGGGTAGAGGTGTAAATGATGTATGTCAGGGAGAAAGAAAAGCTTTAGAACCACTGGCTTGGTTAGACTAAAATGGCATGGATTTTGCCACATAGTTTTGTGGTGTTCCGTGACCACATCACATATTCTCTCAAAATCTCTATTAATAATAAGGATGCTAGGGGAAGACAATGTGGATTGATCCCTAGAGAACCTATGGCTTTAACTGGAAAAAGACCTGTAAGCACAGTTGTCATTAACATAGTTAATAGGCTTTAGTATTGTTTCTTCAGCCTGAGTGCTCAAAATGCTGGTTTGCTTGGGAGGGTAAATGTTATACCTAGGAAGAACAATAGATTGGAAAACTGAAGACCTGAGGCCAAGAGTTCAGGACCAGACTGAGCAATGTGGAGAGACCCCTGGTCTCTAAAAATTTTTTAAAAAGATTAGCTGGGCATGGTGGCATTCTTTTGTAGTTTCAGCTACATGGGAGAATCTCTTGAGCCCAGGAATTTAAGGCTGTGGTGAGCTGTGATTGTGCCAGTGCACTCCATCCTGGGCAACACAGTGAGACTTCGTCTCTTTAAAAAACAAACAAAAAAACTGGCTGGGCGCAGTGGCTCACCCCTGTAATCCCAGCACTTTGGGAGGCCGAGGCAGGTGGATCATGAGGTTGGGAGTTCAAGACCAGCCTGGCCAAGATGGTGAAACTTCATCTCTACTAAAAATACAAAAATTAGCTGGTCATGGTGGCGGGTGCCTGTAATCCCAGCTACTCGGGAGGCTGAGGCAGAGAATTGCTTGAACCCGGGAGGCAGAGGTTGCAGTGAGCTGAGATCGCGCCACTGTACTCCAGCCTGGGCTACAGAGCGAGACTCCATCTCAAAAAAGAAAAGAGAACTGGAGACCTGAGTTTTAGGACCTGCTGCGTACTTCAATCACTTAATTTTTATGGTTCACCAGTTTTGCCATTTCTTAAAATGAAGGGCTAGGAATTAGGAATTTCCAAAATGACTATATAGCACCAAAATTGTAGCTAGTTGTTTATTTGTATTTTTAGGGTTGACTCAATTCTTGAAGATTTTGACCTAGAAGGAGGGCACAATTAAACTTTGTTTTAGATTATAATTTTCTTTGATTTTAGCTTCAAGCTTTTAAGATCAGAAACTGAATGAATGCACATAATGAAATTGAGATTTGTATGCTTTTGTTAATCTAGATTGCATGTTTTTGTTAATATAAGATTAACCATTTCGTTAGTTTTAGACTGGGTTGAAAGTATTTCTTTAGTGTTTTGACTTCCCCAAACCACTTCTTTCTTACAGTTGGGATTGTTATTTCTTAGGTCAGATCTGATATTTAAAATTCTAGGCATAATCACTGTATATTCCTGCTTGCTAGGAACTCATGTGATGGCAAGGTTAAGTGAATTCTCAGGTATGAATTGATAAGAAATATCACATTGAATAAATATATATTAGGTACTGGGCATGTGGATATTACAAAGATGAGTAAGGATCCTTAGTTTCCCTAAGAGTAGCAAGAGTCGCTTGGCATTAGCAGAGGCGCTTTCTGATCTATTGAAAGTAAGCTTTTATTTATTTATTTATTATTTATTTATTTTTTTGGGATGGAGTCTTGCTCTGTTGCCCAGGCTGGAGTGCAGTGGCGCAATCTTGGCTCACTGCAACCTCTACCTCCCGGATTCAAGCGATTCTTTCACCTCAGCCTCCCAAGTAGCTGGAATTCCACGTGCTTGCCACCATGCCCAGCTAAATTTTGTAATTTTAGTAGAGACGGGGTTTCGCCATGTTGACCAGGCTGGCCTTGAACTCCTGACCTCAGGTGATCCACTTGCCTTGGCCTCCCAAAGTACTGGAATTACAGGCGTGAGCTACCGCACCCAGCCGAAAGTAAGCTTTTATTGTTGGGTTTTGCTGTATGAGTGTGTCTGTGTATATGATTATACTTTTATTATAAGTCTATCAGTTAAAAAGATAGATTTGGAGTTTGTAAGTTAGATTCAGAGTATAACTCATAACTCCTAAGGAAACACTTTAAAAAAATTTTTTTTTTTTAAATCAGCTTTTCAAAGATGACAAATGGATAGGTAAAATTAAGTGAGTCTTCTCTCCTTGAGGTTGCCCAGGTTTGTGCATTGAAGCTATTGGCCAGGATGTTGTAAACAGCATTCAGACATTCAGAGGATAACTTTTAATAGGTTATATAAATTATCTAATCCTTAAATAGTCATGATTCTATGAAAAGCGGTAAGGGGGTCCTGACTATCTGAAGGAAAGCTGGAGTCCTTAACAATCTAATATAAGTTTTTTGGCTCTTTGTCTTGTTGGACTTGGTTGTCCTTACTTACAGAAGTGGACATCACATGACAGATTGGATATCATGCATATATTTCTGTAAATGACAACACATCTATTATTTTAAAAATCTGACTTTTTATTTTGAGAGAATTGTAGATTTATATGCATTTGTAAGAAATAATAGAGCTAGTGTGTGCTTTACCCAGTTCCCCTAACTGTGGCATCTTGCAAAACTGTGGTACAATATTACAACCAGGATGCTGATATTGAAATATAGTCAAGGGACAGAGAAGTTCTACACCAAAAATATATGTCTTGTTCCCCTTTTATAGCCGTATCTACTTCCTTCCTTCATCTCTTCCCACCCGCTGGCAACCACTAACCCATTTATCCACAAATTCATTTGTATAATTCTGTCATTTCAGGAATGTTATATAAGTGGGATCATATGTATATATCCTTTTGGAATTCCCTTTGATCATTGAGCAGATATCCTTGGAGAGTTATCTAAGTTGTATTGTGTATCAACAGTTCCTTTTTGATGCATCACGGTTTCTTTAATCATTTACCCTTTGAAAGACATCTGAGTTATTTCCGGTTTTTGGCTGTTGTGAATAAAACTGCTATGAACATTTGTGTACAGGTTTTTGTGTGAACATAAGTTTTCTCTGGGCTACATGCCCAAGAGTACAATTGCTGGTAGTTGCATATTTAGTTTTATAAAAACCATCAAACTGTTTTCCAGAGCTGTTCTACCTACATTTCTACCAGCAATGGATCAGTGTTCCAGTTTCACTGTATCCTTGCCAGCATTTGCTGTTTTTATTTTTGATATTCTTGATAGGTGTGTAGTGATAGGTCATTACGGTTTTAATGTGTATTTCCCTAATGGCTAGTGATGTTGAACATTTTTTATTTACTTTTTTTATTTTTATTTTTATTTTTATTTTTTGAGACAGAGTTTTGCTCTTGTTGCCCAGGCCTAGAGTGCAATGGCGCAATCTTGGCTCACTGCAACCTCCGACTCTCAGGATTAGGTGATTTTCCTGCCTCCGCCTCCCGAGTAGCTGGGATTACAGGCACCCGCCACTGCGCCTACCTAATATTTGTATTTCTAGTAGAGAGGAGGTTTCGCCATGTTGGCCAGGCTGGCTCGAACTCCTGACCTCAGGTGATCGCCTGCCTCGGCCTTCCAAAGTGCTGGGATTTACAGGCGTGAGCCACTGTGCCCGGCCTGAACATCTTTCATGTTTTTATTTTCCATCTGTATATCATCTTTGGTAAAATGCCTGTTCATGTCTTTTGCACATTTTTTAGTTGGATTTTTTTTTTTTTTACTGTTCAGTTTTGAGATTTCTTTATATTTTCTAGATTTTAGTCCTTGTTAGGTATGTGGTTGGAAGTATTTTCTCCTGCTCTGTAACTTTCAATGATTTTAACAGCCTTTTGCAGAGCAAAGGTTTTTAATTTGTTGTGGTCCAGTGTATTAATTTTTATTTTATGGATCTTGATGTGAAGTATAAAAACATGTTGCCTGGCCCTAGATCCCTAAGGTTTATTTTCTTTTTCTAAAAGTTTTGTAGTTTTATATTCAAGTTTTATATCAGGTGTGAGGTTGAAATTGAGCTTTGTTTTTGCCATAGATGTTCAACTGCTCCACCATTATTTGTTGTAAAGGTCATTTTTCCTCCACTGAATTGCTTTTGAATCTGTTAAAAAATAGTTGTGTATATATTTGTAGGGGTTTATTTCTGGGTTCTCTATTCTGTTTGATTTGTCTACATGCTTATTCGTCCACTAGTATCACACTATCTTGATTACTGTCATTATATAGTAGGTGTTGTTTGAAATGCTTGTTTCCCGGTGCCATGAAGAAATAGCACTTGAACATAAATTTAATTTCCTTAGCAAGGCCATTTTTATACTTTCTGCAGAAAGGGTACGCTTGCTAGCAGTTTTGCCACGAGAGTACACCCACCGAACAAAGGAGACAGAGTCATTTATAACCTGACGCGTCGACCCTACTGCTGTGTCCAGTTTCCATTGGCTGGAACAGGACTTCACATTTTGTATTTGTCCCAATTGGCTAGCAGCTTAGAACTTTTTAAAAGAGGCAAAGGCAGAGGAGAACAAAGGAAGGAGGACGTAACTTGTGGAATGTTGAGAAAGGTAAAAACACCTTTAAATAAGGAAGAGGAACAGGCTATGTCCTAATGCTTGCTTGGACCAGTATAAACGTGCCAGGGCAAATAGGCTAACTTGTGGGAGCTAAGAACATAAAGCACATTGATTTATTTATTACAGCTAGCAGATATTTAAGAATGTTAGCGCAGGTCTTTGAATAAATTTTGCTTCTAAGAGAAGTTACTATTTATTCTTAATTAGATGGGGAGGAAAGTCTTTGAAGAGGAACCTCTAGTTTTTACAGCTTTAATACCAGGTGTAGTGATTCTCACCACTTTATTCCTCTTTGTCAAGGTCGATTTAGCTATTCTGAGGTCTCTGCCTTCTCATATAGATTTTAGAGTAAGTTTGTCTATGTCTACATAAAAGCTTGCTGGGGTTTTGAGGCCGGGTACGGTGGCTCACGCCTTTAATCCCAGCACTTTGGGAGGCTGAGGCAGGTGGATTACTTAGGGTCAGGAGTTTGAGACCAGGCTGGCTAACATAGTGAAACCCTGTCTCTACTAAAAACATACAAAAATTGGCCGGACATGGTGGCTCACCCCTGTAATCCCAGCACTTTGGGAGGCCGAGGCGGGTGGATCAACTGAGGTCAGGAGTTTGAGAGCAGCCTGGACAATATGGTGAAACCCCATCTCTACTAAAAATACAAAAATTAGCTGGGCGTGGTGGCATGCACCTGTAGTCCCAGCTACTTGGGAGGCTGAGGCAGGAGAATCGCTTGGATCTGGGAGGCAGAGGTTGGAGTGAGCTGAGATCATGCCACTGCACTCCAGCCTGGGTGACAGAGCGAGACTCCGTCTCAAAAAAAAAAAACAAAAAACAAAAAGTAGCCGGACGTGGTGGTGCACGCCTGTAGTCCTAGCTACTTGAGAGACTGAGACAGGAGAATTGGTTGAACCTGGGAAGCGGAGGTTGCAGTGAGCCGAGATCGCGCCACTGCACTCCTTCAGCCTGGGCGACAGAGCGAGACTCTGTCTCAAAAATCAAAAACAAAAACAAAAAAAACCTTACTGAGCTTTTGATAGGAATTGCATTATATCAACGTGGACATATATAAAATATATATATTATATATGTAAAATTATATATATATAATTATATATATAATATATATATATTTTTTGCTGTACTAAGCCTTCCAATTCATGAACATGAGTTGTCTCTTTGTTTACTTAGGTCTTCTTTGATTTGTTCCATGAGCATTTGTTTATACCTGTGTATTTTCATTTTCTTTTGAGCAATTGCAAATGATGATGCATTTTAAATGTAAATTTCCAGGTCTTTATTGTTAGTATGTAAATTTTCCTGTGTTGATTTTGTATCCCGCAACCCGAGTGAATTGATTTGTTGTGGGAGTTTTTTTTTTTTTTTTTTTTGAGATGGAATCTTGCTCTGTTGCCCAGGCTGGAGTGCAGTGGTGCAACCTTGGCTCACTGCAAGCTCCACCTTCCAGGTTCACGCCATTCTCCTGCCTCAGCCTCCCGAGTAGCTGGGACTACAGGTGCCCGCCATCATGCCCGGCTAGTTTTTGTATTTTTTGTTGAGATGGGGTTTCACCATGTTGACCAGGCTGGTCTCGAACTCCTGACCTCTGGTGATCCGCTCACCTTGGCCTCCCAAAATGCTGGGATGAGCCACCCAGCCCAGCAATTTTTATTTTTTTAGGAACCAACTTTTTGTTTTATTGATTTCTTTTTTTTTATTCTACTGTTCTCCTGGTTTCAATTTTGTTGATTTCTTCTCTGATCTTTACTATTTCCTTCTTTCTGCTTGCTTTGGGTTTATTTGCTCTTTATGTTTTCTAGTTTCTTGAGCTTGGAACTTGGATTATTAATTTGAATCATTTCGTTTTCTCTGATGTAACAATTTGGTGCTTTAAATTTACGTTTCAGCACTACTTTAGCTGTGTCTCACATACTTTTGTATTTGTATTTTCATTTTGATTCAGTTCTATGCTTTTTAAAATTTCTTCTTTGATCCATGGAGTAGTAGTGCGGTGTTAAGTTTCTAAGTATTTGGAGGGTTTTCTGTTGTCTTTCTATTATTGCTTGCATTTTTTTTTTCTGTGTTTCTCATTCATCTGCTTTTTCTTACCTTCTTACAGGTTATCTTAATATATTTTAGGATTCCATCTTGATTTTTAATGTTTTTGAATATATTTCTTTATAGATTTCTTAGTGGTTGCTCTGGATATTGCAGTATTCATATGTAACTTACCCGTGTCTACTGGTATTGGTGTTCTACCATTTTCAGTTAAGCACAGAAACTTTGTTTCCATTTAGGTCCTTTTGCCCTCTTTACTTTAAAATAAATTTTCTTAAGTGTACTTACATTCTCTACATACATTGAACAACACATCAGATGGTGTGATAAATTTTGCTTCAACCAGCAAATATGATTTAAGAACTCTTCCTTAGTAAGCAGAACTAAAAAAAGATAAAAAGAAAAACTCATGCGTAGTATGATAGTCTGTTATATTTACCCCTATTTTACCTATTCCACAGTTCCTTTTTCCCCTGAAGTTTCAGCATTCTTTCATTATCATTTCTTTTTCTTTTTTTTTTTTTTTTTCAGAAAGCTTCTTTAGCCGTTCTTTCAGGGTAGGTTTGCTAGCAAGAAATTCTTAGTTTTTCTGAGACTGTCTTACTTTCCTTCATTCCTGAAGTATATTTTTGCTGTATATAGAATTCATAGTGGGCAGTTATTTTCTTTCAGTACTTGACAAGTGTTGTGCTGTTTTTTTCTGTTCTTTACGGTTTGAGATGAGAAATTTGCTGTCATTTGAATTGGTGTTCCCCTATAAAATAATGTATCATTTCTCTCTGGCTGCTTTCAAGATTGTTTTGTCTTTAGTTTTCAGAAGTTTAATTGTGATGTATTGATGTGAATGTCTTTTTTATTTGGGATTTGCTCACCTTTTTGTATCTTTGTTTAGCGTGTTTCACCAAATTTGGGAAGTTTTCAGCCATTATGTCTTTGAATACTTTACAGTCCTATTTTCTCTCATCTTCTGGGACTCTGAGAGGAATCTTAGCCTTTTCGATTTTGTCCATAGGTCTCAGAGGCTTTGTTCTTTTTTTTTTTTTTTTTTTTTCAGTCTGTTTTCTCTCTTGTTTAGATTGACTTAATTCTACTGATCTATTCACTGACTCTGTCATCTATCATTTCCACTCTTTTGTTGAGCTCATTCAAAGAGATTTTAGGTTTTTTTGTTTTGTTTTATAATTTCCATTTGGTTCTTTTAAAATAACATTTGCTGAGATTTGCTTATTTGTTTTAAGAGCAGTTGCAATTGCTTGTTGAAGCATTTTGTTGACTGCTTTAAAATCTTTATTTTTGTCGGGTAATTAAAAAATCTGATTTACTTCAGTATTGTGTCTGTTGATTGTTTCTCCTCATTCATATTATGCTTTCCTGGTTTTTGGTATGGCATGTGATTTTCAGTTGTACCCTGGACAATTTGGATATCATACATATTTTGAGAAGTGTGCATCTTATTCTTTTTTTTTTTTTAAGAGACAAGGTCTTGCTCAGTCATCCAGACTGGAGTGCAGTGATGTGATCATAGCTTGCTGTAACCTCAAACTCCTGGACTCAAGTGATTCTCCCACCTTGGCCTCCTGAGTAACTAGGACAACAGGTGTGTACCACCATGCCTGGCTAATTTTGTTTTCTTTTTTTGAGATAGGGTCTTGCTCTGTTGCCCAGGTTGGTCTTGAACTCTAGGACTCAAGTAATCCTCCTGCTTCAGCCTCTTGAGTAGCTGGAGTCACAGGTGTGCACCACGGCACCTGGCCTATTCTTTTTTATAGTAGGCAGTCCCCCTGTTGAGGTGTAGTGCAAGGGCTAGGTGGGTGTGTTCATTCAGCTTCTTGCTGGGTCCTGCTGACAATTACTGTGGAAAAAGTGGGGCACTAAGTCATATTGCTTTAATACAGACTGGTGGGATGAAAGTTCAATTCTTTCCTTACTCTCACATCTTCCTGACAAAAGTTGGGCACCGTTTTATGCCACCTTGTTGCCTGTGAGTAGTGGGTATAAGATGAACTTTCTGATGTAGTGGGTATAAGATGAACTTTCTGATGGGCCATGCTGCCTTAGCAAGAGAGAAGTAGGGAGGCTAACTCACACTGCACTGATGCTGCAGGGTGAAGAAAAAGCTCCTTACCTCATACCACTTCCCCTAGTTGATGCCAGGTGGGGAATGGAAGCTCAGCCCCCTCTGGGTACCACTGGCGTTTGAGAATAGCTGAAATGGTTGTCAGCTACTCTGTTTTACACTGCTTCATTTAGCCTTGATACTGGGTGAATGTGGAGGTTCAGCTCTTCACTGGTTACCACTGACACCAGGGGTTGGGGCGGGGAGTAGAAAGCTGACTGACTCTAACTCACATCTCGTTGTTCAGTCTTGTTGATGGATGGGTTCAGGTTCTTGCTGGGTCCTGTGGACACCAGGCCTGTGTGTGCAGGAGGGAGGTGGAAGTGGAGTGATGGTGAAAGGTAGTGGTGACTAACTGCCTCACACACCTTTATTAAGCCTCCTTGCTAATGGGTGGTGGTGGAAGCCTAACTTGCCCACAGACCCCACTGGCACTATCTTAAATGGGTGAGTCTGAACACCACTTGCTTTACTGGGTGGAGTATGGAAGATCAGCTCCTCTTTTAGCCTTGCCACTAACCCAACAGGGGAAATGGAAGATCAATTCCCTGTTTTGTCCTGCCAGCACAACCCTGGTAGGGGCTCCAGTCCCACAGCCTGCTTTTGCTGGGTGGAGGATGTAAGAGCACTTATCCATTCTGCCCTTCCAGTACCACCTGGTGCAAAGCACCACCTGCTTCTTCTGCTTGGTGGTGGGGGGTGTATGTTAGATTAGCTGTATGCTTGGCTCCACTGAAACTGCGGAGGGAGGGGGAAGGAGGGTGTGTGTGTGTGTGTTTGTTTTCCGTTGGTATTTAGCTTGAGTAAGATGGGTTTTGCCAGAAAGGTTTCTTTGGTAAGCTTACCCTTTTACCTGCTTCTTCTGCTTTGTGGTGGGGGGTGCATGTGTTTAGATTAGTTGTATGCTTGGCTCCATTGAAACTGTGGAGGGAGGGGGAGGAAGGGAGGGGGCGTGTGCGTGTGTGTGTGTGTGCGCGCCTGCGTGTGTGTGTGTTTTCCATTGGTATTTAGCTTGAGTAAGATGGATTTTGCCAGAAAGGTTTCTTTTGGTAAGCTTACTCTTTTACCTGCTTCTGCTTTGTGGTTCGGTGTGTGTGTGTGTTAGATTAGCTATATCCCCGGCTCCACTGAAACTGTGGAGGGTGTATGTGTGGTTTCTTTTGGTACTTAGCTGGAATAGGATGGGTTTTGCCAGAAGGGTTTCCTTTGTTAAGCTTACCCTTTTCACAGCCCTTTGACTAGGAGGAACAGGCTTTTCTTGGAATTTTTTTTTTCTCTGTGACAGCTGGTGATACTGTATTGGGGTCTTCGGAAGCAGCATCCTGTCTTGGAAATATGGGTGGCAATACAAAAACCCAGGGATCTCATTGCCTTATTACTCCTCAAATTATGAAGTCTTTAGGAAATCTGCTCCTTTCTTTCCACTTTTCAGATACTTTCTGTGCTTGTTTGTTGTATTATGTTCAAGGTTTTTTAGTTGTAAGAGGGAGGACCTGGGAAGAATGAAGCTATGGTACTCCATTTTGGTGGAACTGGAAGTCTTACAGTAATTCCAGTTTGAATTATGAAAGTTTTATCTAAAGATATTATGTCATGTGAACAAAGTAAGTCTTAAAAATCAAATTTAGGAGAATCTTAACTTGTGACAAAATCACAGCATATGATCCTCATTTTAAAGCTGTTTCCATTAGGGCTTGACCCATAACTGTTATTTCGGGGATATGGTTTAAATAACTACAAGGCTTACTTTTGAATATCAAATGCTTCCTGTTATATTCTTTAAAGGAAGTACATATTTACATGCAAAGAAAGAAACTGAAAGATAAACTGGATTATAGCAGAATGTCACTGTTATGGTTTGCCATCAAACAGCAGTTACTCTTTAGTTTCCTATGCCAAATGTACCAGTATAACATAACATTCTGCTCCTTTCTACATATTAAGGCCAGCCAAACAAAATTTTTTCCCCCAAAATTCCTAAAACACTTAAAATAGACAAAGTGATTCAGAAGTTTTTAGGAGTCTGAAGGAGAGGTGGTACATACAGATACGTGTCTGTATGAATTTCAGATGAATAAGCAAGGGAAAACTTAATGGGTAGGAGTCATTAGTCTTCCTTAGGCAGGGAATAATAATTATTTCAGCAATGTACATGTAGTAAAGTTCTACAATTTTAATTCATTCTAGCTCTAAAAATTCTATGATTTTATCCTTTTTTCTGTTCTTTTAAACTTGTTACTGTACAATTTATAGAGACTTTTTTTTTCTGAGAAAAATCTTCCTGGAAAAAAGATTGTTAGACTCTTTAATAATAGGGAGTTTCTCTTAAAATAAGTTTAGTCGGTCTGTTATTTAAGAAATGAGTTGGCCGGGCGTGGTGGCTCACGCTTGTAATCCTAGCACTTTGGGAATTCGAGGCGGTCGGATCACGAGGTCAGGAGTTTGAGACCAGCCTGGCCAACACAGTGAAACCCCGTCTACTAAAAATACAAAAATTAGCTGGGCGTGGTGGCAGGCGCCTGTAATCCCAGCTACTCGGGAGGCTGAGGCAGGAGAATCACCTGAACCTGGGAGGTGGAGATCGCTCTACTGTATTCCAGCCTGAGCGACAGAGCTAGACTCCGTCTCAAAAAAAAAAAAAAAAAAAAAAAAAGAGTTATTTATTTTCTGTGTAATATGTTGTATCATGTTGTGGAGTGGTTTAGTATTCTGCATTTTTCTTTGATCCATTAGTTATTTTGGAGTGTTTAAAGTTTTTCATATATTTGTGAATTTCCCCAATTTGTTCCTGTTACTGATTTCTAATTTCACTACATTTTGGTCAGAGAGCATAGCTTTTAAAATTTTAATTCTTTTACAATTACGGGGACGGCCGGGTGCAGTGGCTTACGCCTGTATTCCCAGCTCTTTGGGAGGCCATGGCGGGCAGATCACTTGAGGGTCAGGAGTTTGAGACCAGCTTGGCCAACATGGTGAAACCCCATTTCTACTAAAATACAAAAATTAGCCAGACATAGTGGCAGGCACCTGTAATCCCGGCTACTCGGGAGGCTGAGGCAGGAAAATTGCTTGAACCTGGGAGGCAGAGGTTGCAGTGAGCTGAGGTGACAGAGTGAGACTCCATCTCAAAAAAAAAAAAAAAAAGTTATGGGGACTTGTTTTAGTAACCTAACATGGTTTGTCCCGGATTGTGTTCCATGTAGACTTGAGTAGAATGTGTATTCTGCTATTGTTGCAGGGAGTGTTCTATAGGTGGCTATTAAGTCTTGTTTTATAGAGCTCTTGGAGTCTTCTATTTTCTTGTGATCTGCTGTCTGATTATTGAAAGTTAAGTGTTGAAGTCTCC
The DNA here is from genome assembly GCF_003255815.1 of Theropithecus gelada. Lineage (NCBI taxonomy): Eukaryota > Metazoa > Chordata > Mammalia > Primates > Cercopithecidae > Theropithecus > Theropithecus gelada. The sequence continues at coordinate 14,381,949 of NC_037689.1, read as the reverse complement.
AACTAATGTTGAATTGTCTGTTTTTCATCAATTCAGCTTTTACTTGTATTTTGAGTTCTGTTATGTTTATGTCTTTACCTGTTAACATATTCTTGATAAATTGATCCTTTCATCATTATAGAATATTCTGTTTCCCTAGTAACAATTTTTTTCTCAAAGTATATTTTAAAAATTAATAATTTCTGTGACTACATAGTATATGTATATTCAAAGTTCATTTTGTATGATATTAGTATAGCTACCCAGCTCTATTTTGGTTATTGTTTGCATGGTACATATGTTCTACATCCTTTTTTAGTTTCAACCTATTTTTGTCCTTAAATCTAAAGTATGTCCTTTTTAGAAAGCAAGTAGTTGTGTTATGCCTTTAAAAAAATTCAGGCTGGGTGTGATGGCTCATGCCTGTAATCCCAGCATTTTGGGAGGCCGAGGCGGGCGGATCACCTGAGGTCAGGAGTTCAAGACCAGCCTGGCCAACGTGGCGAAACCCCCTTCTCTACTAAAAATACAAAAATTAGTCGGGTGTGGTGGCGCACACATGTAGTCCCAGCTACTACTTGGGAGGCTGAGGCAGGAGAATTGCTTGAACCTGAGAGGCGGAGATTGCAGTGGCCGAAATTGCATCACTGCACTCCAGCCTGGGCAACGGAGTGAGACTCCATCTCAAAAAAACAAAATAAATTTCATTCTGTCAATCTTTTGTCTTTTAATTGTAAGAGTGTTTAATTCATTTGCATTTTATGTGATGACTGATAAAGTAGGATTTAAATCTACCATTTTACTGTTTGTTTTCATCATATCATCATCTATTGTTCTTGTTCTGTATTCTTCCATTTCTACCTTTTTTATTGAGACAAAGTCTTGCTCTGTTGCGCAGGCTGGAGTGCGGTGGCATGATCTCAGCTCACTGCAACCTCCGCCTTCCAGGTTCAAGTGATTATCTTGCCTCAGCCTCCAGAGTAGCTGGGATTACAGGTGCACGCCACCACGCCCTGCTAATTTTTGTATTTTTAGTAGAGATGGGGTTTCACCATGTTGGTCAGGCTGGTCTCGAATTCCTGACCTCAGGTGATCCACCCACCTCGGCCTCCCGAAGTGCTGGGTTTACAGGCGTGAGCCACCAGGCCTGGCCTCCATTTCTACCTTTTTTTGTGTTGTTTTTCAGTGTACCATTTTAATTCTGCTTTTGCTTAGTTCATTATATGTTTTTTATTTTTTGAGTGGTTGCTCTGGAAATTACAGTTGGCAACCTAAAACAATCCTGTTGTGATTAATGGCAACTTTCTTTCATTAGTATACAAAAACTTTGCCCCTGTATAGCTCTCTTCACTTTCCCCTGCTTTGCAAGGGTATTGTCATATAAATTACATCTTTATGCATTATGTTCCCATCAACACAGGCACATAATGACTGCCTTATAGAGTTTCTTTTAAATCACATAGTAGATAAGTTCAACAAACAAAAAATGCATTTACACTGTCTTTTTTTTTTGAGAGGTAGTCTCGCTGTGTCTCCCAGACTGGAGCGTAGTGACGCGATCTCGGCTCACTGCAGCCTTCACCTCCTGGGTTCAAGCAATTCTCCTGCCTCAGTCTCCCAAGTAGCTGGGATTACAGGTGTGTGCCACCACGCCTGGTTAATTTTTGTGTTTAGTGCAGATGGGATTTCACTATGTTGGCCAGGCTGGTCTCAAACTCCTGACCTCAGGTGATCCGCCTGTCAACCTCCCAAAGTACTGGGATTATAGGTGTGAGCCACCATGCCTGGCCCATTTACACTATCTTTTATATTTACCTGGTGTCTCAGTCAATTTGTTCTGCTATGACAGAATACCACAGATTGGATAATTTATAAATACTAGAATTTTATTTCTCACCGTTCTGGAGATTGGGAAGTCCAAGATCAACTGGAGATTGGGAAGTCCAAGATCAAGGCACTCCCAGATTTAGTGTCTAGTGAAGGCTAGCTTTCTGTCTCCAAGATTGCTGCATCTTTATGTGACAAAAAGCAGAAAGGGGAAGGGATGAATAGCTTTCTCAGACCTCTTTTAGGTTATTAATCCCATTCATGAGGGCTTTGCTTTCATAACTTAATCGCATCATAAAGGCCTTACCTCTTAATACTATCACATTGGCGATTAAGTTTCAATATATGAATCTTGTAGGGACACAGTAAGATCATTGCACCTGAAAATTACTTTTACTGGTACTCTTTGTTTTTTCTTGTGAATTTTAGTTATTGTCTAGTGCCCTTTCAACCTGAATGACTGCCTTTTGTATTTTCCTAGTGATAAATTCAGTTTTTGTTTATATAGTAATGTCTTAATTCCCCCTCCATAATTAAGGATAGTTTTGCTGAATCTAGAATTCTTGGTTGACTGTTTTTTCCTTTTAACACTTTTACCACGTCGTCCCATTGCCTTCTGGCCTCCATGGTGTTTGATGAGGATCCCTTGTATGTGATGAGTCACTTCTTTCTTGTTTTCAAGATTCTGTCTTTGTCTTTTGACAGTTTGACTATAATGTGTCTCAGTGTAGAAGTCTGAGTTTAATCTATTTGGAATTCATTGAGCTTTTTGAACATGAGATTATTATTTTTTTTTATTACATTTGGAAAGCTTTCAGCATTATTTCTTTAAATGTTCTTTCCCCTCTCCTTTTTCTGTGACTTCAATTTTGCATGTTTTGGTAAACTTCATGGTGTTGCACAGGTTTCTGAGGCTCTGTTCATTTTTCTTTCTTATTTTCCTTTCTGTTCCTAGACTGGATAATCCCACTTATCTCTCTTCAGGTTCCCTGATACTTCCTGCCTGCTTAAATATTCACTAGAATATTTGAGGCTGTCGAGCGTCTTTAGTGAATTCTTTATTTCAGCTATATTTCCTATTTTGTCCTATTAAAATATAATTTCTCTTTGTTGATAGTCTCTATTCTTTGATACATTGACCTTATGCTTTAGTTCTTGAGATGTATTTTACTTTTTGTAAAGATGTTTTTCATATTTTTGTTTACTTGAGGTCATGTTTATAATAGCTGACTTTTAAAGTTTTGTCTAGTAATATCATCTGAGCTTTCCCTGGGATGGTTTCTGTTGATTGCTTTTTGTTCTATGACTGGATTGTTGCATGTCTCACAATTTTTGGTTGAAAACTGGACGTTTTATTGTAATGTAGAAACTGAGAGCAGAAGGTTCCCCTTATGCAGCATTGGCTTTTGTTTGTTGTAGTTGTTACTTTGTTTAGTGACTTCTCTGAATTAATTTTGTAAAGTCTGTATTCTTTGTTATGTATTACCACTGAATTCTCTCCTTGTTTATTTTAGTGAGTGACTTCCTTAATTGTCTAGGACCATTAAGTCTCCCAGTCTTTGCTGAAGGGTGTTCTGTGCAGTCAGTTGACAACATTGCCATAGCCATTATTTTGGTTGTGCAGATCCTCATGGTAAAGCAGAGGTGAGCACCTGGGACTTCTCAGATCTTTCCAGACATGCACACAGCCCCTTATCTGTGCTTGGCTTTCTTGATTCTTAGGTTTTACATATTTTTGTTGGAGCTTTTAAAACTCTTACAGACATCTCAGTCTCTTGCTTTTCCTTCTGAAGTTTTTGGTTAGTCTATTGTTTGCGTCTATTGTTATCCACTGCTTCAGCCAGCCTCTAAGCTAAACAATTGCCTGGAATTCTTTTCAACAAATGGCCTTCAAGTAAAGGGATTTCACACTGGTGAACTCTATTTGTGTGAAATACCTAGCTTTGCAAGAGGGATCTTCCAGGGAACCATTATGCAGGTGAATTTTCTGGGAATGAGGGTTTGAAGGAGCTTCAGCCTCATTGTACTCCCTCTGCTGGCTTTTCAGGCTGCTGGATTTTACCAGAAATCTATCATGCTGTTTGTTTTCAAGTCTGCTGCAGAGCTGTATGGAGAAAATGGGACTAGGGCAAATTAAAAAGCCACAAAGCTTTCTGTTTTTACTAAGATTTGGCCATTTTTCTTCACTAAACACTTCCAAGATTGCTGCAAGCCTTTGATTCGTTTCCAGAGTTATTATAAAGTTAATTCTGAAATATTTGCTCATTTTCTCATGGGAGAGGAGTTGTTAGAGGTTCTTAAGCCAACATTTTTGCTGATGTCATGTTTCATTTCTTTCTAAAGGTTTTAAAATTATGATTTCACACAGATCTTTCAGTTCAAATTCATGACTACAATGTGTTGTTATCAATTTTAAATATGTCTTTTCTTCTATGTTGAAAATTTTGATTCTCAAAGACAACATAATGACTCAGTGGCTTTATCACATACTACATACATTAACAGTGTTGGAATAACAATACCAACACTAACATGAACTACAGTCATCTGCCATATAACGGTATTTTGGTCAATGATGGTAAGGTTGGTTCCGTAAGATTATAATACCATATTTTTACTGTACCTTTTCTATGTTTAGATATGTGTAGACACAAATATTTACCACTATGTTACATTGGTCTGTTGTATTCAGTACAGTAACATGCTGTGCCAGATTTGTAGCCTAGGTGTGTAGTAGGATATGCCATCTAGGTTTGTGTAAGTATACTCTATTGTGTTTGCAGAGGGATGAAATTGCCTAACGTTTCATTTATTAGGATATATCCTGGTCTTAAGAGATGCATGACTATACGTGGTTTCGAATTGTAGTTTGAGGATTTTTTGTAGTTCTTTTATTTTTGTCCCTAAGATATTTTCCACTGGGACTATTTGGTTAAATTGCTGTTTTAAAGTTCTTTGAAATAATTGTTCTATGTCTGGTTATGTTATCAGCTGGCTACATAGTAAGGCTTGTTTGTTTCATTTTGCTTTAAATGGCTTTATGAAGATTGCTTTTTTTAAACTGTAATTTTATTTATAGTGTAACATTTAAAATACATACATGGTTGTAAACTATTTACATTGTTCCAGGACCAAATCTACCATCATATTCCCTCCTCAGCCATTTAAAAATAAGTTTATAACTTTTTGTTTTAAAAATTAAAGGCAAATATATATATGCACACTTGTGCCTGTATATGTGGCTATAATTTTTTTTCCTTTCTCTTTTGCTTTGCTCAGGTAGTACAGTAGCTAACACTTCTTGGGTTTGGTCTCTACAGAGAGTCATTATTTGTACTTACCTCAGTGATAAATTTTTGCTCAAAAAGCTTTCTTGCCAAAGAAAAGTAAAATTTGATGTCCCTCAACATTTGGGCCTCCATGTAACTTTTAAACCCCATCCTCAATACTTCTCCATCTTTCTTTTTTTGGACACGGTCTCTCTCTGTAGCCCAGGCTGGAGTGCAGTGATGCGGTCATGGCTTACTGCAGCCACTCTCCCCAGATTAAGCTATCTTCCTGCCTCAGCCTCCTGAGTAGCTGAGACTACAGGCACGCACCATGCCTGGCTAATTTAAAAAAAATTTTTAGTAAAAATGAGGTCTCAGTGTGTTGCCCAAGCTGGTCTTGAACTCCTGAGCTCAAGTAATGCTCCCACCTCAGCCTCCCAAATTGCTGAGATTATAGGTATGAGATACTGTGTATGGCCCTCCATCTTTTCTTCTTAGTTTTATTTGAAGACCTTTAAATGGCTTCCTGTTTCTTTATGAAGCTTTCCCTTAATCGTGTAGAAGTGGAACCAATTATTCTTTGTGCTTCCAGAATAATAATAATAAAAAATTCATCTTTTGCTTTTTAATTTTAGTTTAAAATATTGTGCATGTGTATATATATGTAGAGAGACTGTGTGTGTGTATACACATATATGTGTGTATATATGTGTGTATATATACACATATGTGTGTATATATGTGTGTATATATGTGTGTATACACACACATATGTGTGTATATATGTGTGTATACACACATATGTGTATATATACACATATGTGTGTGTATATATGTGTATATATACACATATGTGTGTATGTGTGTGTATATATACACATATATGTGTGTGTATGTGTGTGTATATATACACATATATGTGTGTGTATATGTGTGTGTNTATGTGTGTGTATGTGTGTGTATATATACACATATATGTGTGTGTATATGTGTGTGTATATATACACATATATGTGTGTGTATATGTGTGTGTATATGTGTGTGTATATATACACATATATGTGTGTGTATATGTGTGTGTATATATACACATATGTGTGTATATATACACATATGTGTGTATATATACACACACACACACACACACACACACACAGAGAGAGAGAGGGAGAGAGAGAGATGGGGTTTTGCTGTGTTGCTCAGGCTGGTCTTCAACTCCTGTCCTCAAGTGAGCCCACCTCGGCCTCCCAGTATTGGGATTACCGGCATGAGCTACTGTGGTGCTGGGCCCATCTTTTCTTGTTAGGGGCAGCATTATTGATACATACTTTGCATAAAGTACACAGTTCTAGTTTTACTTTTTAACTTCTCTTTCCACTTCCCATTCTTTAACGCTTTCTTCTCTTACTTATCATCACATTTCACGTTGCCAATGCTGACATTTCTTCATTTTTCTATTTTAGACATTTTTCTATTATGGAAGGTAACTTTTCCCCACCCATCCTCTTCTCCATACGTCCCTGCATTTCCCTCCTTGTCCATAGTGTTATATCTTTGTGTTAAATCAACATTTAGATTATTAAGACTACGTAAATAAGTGCTGTTCACTGTGGTTACTTTTCCTTTCTATGTACTTTTTTTGAGGCATTAATTGGCTTTTTGTTACTGTTTTAATTTTCTGTGTTTTCTCTCATATGTATGTAGCCCCAATATGGTCAGACACATCAGGTAATTTATCAGTTTCTTTTTTTTTTTTTGAGACAGAGCTTCGCTCTTATTGCCCAGGCTGGAGTGCAGTGGCACCATCTCGGCTCACTGCAACCTCCGCCTCCCAGGTTCAAGCAATTCTCCTGCCTCAGCCTCCCAAGTAGCTGGGATTACAGGTGTGTGCCACCATGCCCGGCTAATTATGTGTGTGTGTGTGTATATATTTTTTTTTTTTGAAACTGGTTCTGTCGCCCAGGCTGGAATGCAGTGGCGCAATCCAAGCTCACTGCAACCTCCTCTTCTTGCGTTCAAATGATTCTCCTGCCTCAGATTCTTGAGTAGCATGTATTTTTTTTAGTAGAGATGAGGTTTTACCATGTTGATCAGGCTGGTCTTGAACTCCTGACCTCAAGTGATCACCCGCCTTGGCCTCCCAAAGTGCTGGGATTACAGGTGTGGGCCACTGATCCCGGCCTCCATTTATTATTATTATTATTATTATTTTTAAAAATTACCTGTATCCTTCAAGGGTTACTGTTGTTGTATAGGTCACTGGGCCTGTTGGACAGCTGGCATTCTGGGACTTTCACTCTCATCCTGGGGCTGCAAGAAGCATAAGCCTGGCAGCTAGTGTTTTGATAGCCAAACTGTGGAAGTAGACTTGGGCCATTTTGCACCCTGCTCAGTGTTTCTGTTTTAATTTAACATCTCTCTCTAGAGTTAAATGTTTAATTTTTTATTGGGGTAGGGGAAAAAGTAATAGAGGAGGGACAGTTCCCTGGTAGTGTTTTCTGGAGGAGCAGGTCTAGAGGTCTAATTAGTTCTTATTCAGTTTTTTTTTCATCAGTCTTCACTTCCTGCCATCATTTCTTTCCAGGATTCTGCTGCTTGAAAGGGCTTTTGACTTGGTGGCTGAAATCTAAGACACTTGGCATTTCATGCACTTTTTGTCTTTCATAATTTATGGACCTGCTTTGTCTGTTGTTGTCTTCACTCCCTTTCTGGTCTGGTTATCTTGTTGCATAACAAACCACCACCAATGCCACCATTTTATTATGTTCACAGGATTTGTGGGTCAGGAATTTGGAAAGGGTACAGCAGGGATGTCTTCTTTTTACTCTACATGTTTGGGGCCTCAGCTATGATGACTCGTGGCAGAGAGAGACTGAAGGATGGTTTCATCACATGTGTGGCACCTTGGCAAGGATGTCTAGAAGGGTGGGCTCAGTCAGCTGTGTTGTCAACCCAAGGGCCTGCATATGGCCTTCCCAGCATGGCTCGTTTAAGGTAGTTATATAGAAGCTCAGGGATCCAAGAGTGAGTGTGTAAGAGGACCAAGTAGAAAGCTGCATTTTCTTTTAAGTGACCCATCTTCAGAAGTCACAGTGTCATTTTTGCCTTAACCTGTTGGTCAAAGGCTACCCAGATTCTAGGAGAGGGGACAGAAACCCCATCTCTTGATGTGGGAGAGGCAAGACCACACTGCAGAAAAGGATGTGACATGGGGGATATTGTGGCCATTTTTGGGAAGTATTGGCTATGCTTTTAGGGCTGCTGTCTTTTAATTCCTTCACTTTCATTTCAGAGATGTTGGAAGGGAACAGAGATAAACTCCATTGTTCAAATTGTCATGTTTAACCAGAAGTCCTTTGTGTGATGATTTTTGTTTTTAAGGAAACTTGAAGTGTAACATGAACACAGTTGAGTTCATATATCACAAGTGTGCTGTTCAGTGAATTATCACATAGTAAACACATTTTGTAAATGCTACCTCAAATCAGGAAGTGGAACAGTAGTAGCACTTTGAAGCACCTCTTGCCCCTTCATAGTTATTACCTTTATCTTCCTCCTCAAGGGTAACCATTATATCAACTTCTATCATCATAGATTAATTTTGCTTATTTTTGAATTTTATATAATGGAACTGTATAATAGGTACTCTTGTGTTTGGCTGCATTTGCTCAACAATACATTTGAGATTCATCCTTCTTATTCATCCTTGTGTTTGCAAAAACAGAAACATCATTTATTTTTATTGCTAAATAGTATTCCGTCGTGCAAATACATGAATTTATGCCTTTTGCTGTTGATGTCTCCTCTAGTGGTTAAAGGTCTCTGTAGATCTTCACTCTTATTTGTATTGTTTACTTGCATGGTGGGCACTTCAATAACTTTCATTTAATAGCTTATCTTTGACTTTGCTGCCACCCTTCACCCCCCCCCACCCAAATGATTATATTTTGATTATGTCATCTATACTATATGGAGGATTATAGAGGACCTTTATTTACCTTTCTCCATTTTGAAATGTATAGTCACCTATAGATGACTATACATTTCAAAATACTAATACTGTATAGTATTAGTTATCTATACATTTCTGTAAGGTACTGTGAAATAAGAAGACAAAAAGGAAAGGTCTTTAAGCCAAAATGTATCTCACAGTCCAGTTACTGAGTTTATTTTTATTTCAGATGCTAGTCTAATAAAGGTGGCTGCTTATTTGGTTTCCTTTTCCATAGAAGATTAGAACATGTGGATTAGGAGAGAAGTTGTTGCATGCTAGTATACTGATGTCAGGTAGTATAGTAGTGAAAAAAATTAGGTGACTGTGTGAAAAGAATAAAGGAGATAAAAGCATGGCAATTTGTGGCTGTTAGGATAAATTCTTAATGGTCTTGTTTTTATTAAAATAACACAGTATAATAACCTTTTTTTTCTTAATGATTATTTCATTAAATTACACTTAATTTAACCAAAGAAATGGTTCAGTTGTGTTTTCTATACTCTGTTTAAGAAGACGAGGAAATCGTTAGGAGGTCATATTCGTGATGGTTTAAAGTAGCTATAATGGAAGCTTTCAGTCATCTTTTAAGTCTACCTAATTAGAATGTCTCATTCTCTGATACAGGAATGAAGGTTACTCTTATTTTTTTCATAAGCCTTTTTTTTTTTGAGACGGAGTCTCGCTCCTGTTGCCCAGGCTGGAGTGCATTGGCGTGATCTTGGCTCACTGCAACCTCTGCCTCCCGGGTTCAGGCAATTCTCCTGCCTCAGCCTCCGAGTAGCTGGGACTGCAGGCGTGTGCCACCACGCCTGGCTAATTTTTTTGTATTTTTAGTGGAGGCAGGGTTTCGCCACGTTGGCCAGGCTGGTCTGGAACTCCTGACCTCAAATGATCCACCCGACTTGGCCTCATTTTTTTAATAAACTTTTTTTTGTTTTGTTTCGTTTCGTTTTGAGATGGAGCCTCGCTCTTGTTGCCCAGGCTGGAGTGCAATGGCAAGATCTCAGCTCACTGCAACCTCGCCTCCCGGGTTGAAGTGATTCTGCTGCCTCAGCCTCCCGAGTAGCTAGGACTACAGGCTGTGCCACCACGCCCGGTCAGTTTTTTTTTGTATTTTTAGTAGACACAGGGTTTCTCCATGCTGGTCAGACTGGTCTCGAACTCCCGACCTCAGGTGATCTGCCCACCTCAGCCTCCCAAATTGCTGGGACTACAGGCATGAGCTACTGCTCCCGGCCTTTTCATAAACTTTTAAACAGTGTTTATTAGAATTTTCTTTTCCAATCATGACAGTGGGAAGAAATGCATTTTATATCATGATCCACTACACAATATATGTGTGTTTTATAGTTGGAAATCCTTTTTCCATAAAACACTACTTGGGAAAAACAGTGCTTCAGAGTGCCAAGGTAAATCTCTGTTCACTTGGATTATCTAGAATTGCATATCATTGGAATCTAAATTAATGACCTACTGAACAGAGAGGGTTGAGCAAGACATTTGTGGAAAGGACTGTTCAGAAGAATATTTATATTAGGTCCAAAGGCCCTCAGTGAACCTGAGAGAGAATCAGCTTATTTTCCTTTTAAAATAGGTACTAAAATGTCAAGAGCAGTTGTCTTTCCTAATAGCTTCGTCTGCTTCTGATTGTCACACTGTCTCTGCACCCCTGCATATTGATTATTATATTGTAACATTTTTGCCACCTGGAGGTGAATTAATACATGATTGTGGTAAGAATAAATATACCATGTGTTATACCCAAAGCTTGCAACGTTATCTGCCGTCATTGCTTTTAAGTAAGCCTTTTAACTCTCTACACCTTACTTTTCTCATCTGTAAAATAAGGATAATAGTACAGTTGATCTTTGGACAACAAGGGTTTGAACTGCGTGGGCCCACTTATATGTAGATTTTTTTCCACATATGCCACCCCTGTAAACAGGAAAAGTAACTTCTCTTTCTGCTCTTCCTCCTCCTCCTCTTCAAAATGAAGATGATGATGATGAAGGCCTTTATGATGATCCACTTCTACTTAAGAATAGAAAATGTATTTTATCTTGCTTACGATTTTCTTAATAGTGTTTTATTTTCTCTAGCTTATTGTAAGAATACAGTATATAATACATATACCAAATATGTGTTAACTTTTTTTTTTTTTTTTTTTGAAATAAATAGAGTTTTGCTGTTTGTTGCCCAGGCTGGAGTGCAGTGGTGTGATCTTGGCTCACTGCAACCTTCGCCTCCCGGGTTCAAGCGATTCTCCTGTCTCAGCCTCCCGAGTAGCTGGGATTATAGGCACCTGCTACCACGCCTGGCTAATTTTTTGTATTTTTGGTAGAGACAGGGTTTCACCACGTTGGCCAGGCTGGTCTTGGAACTCCTGACCTCAGGTGATCCGCCTGCCTTGGCCTCCAAAAGTTCTTCAAAGATTATAAAAAGTCACAATTTCTTAGTATAAGATTGCTATCTACTATTTGTGTGTGTGTGTGTGTGTGTGTATGTGTGTGTGTATATATATATTCATTCCATGTCAGCTGTCCTAGCTTACTCTGGCATGCCTGGACAGAACAAGGCAAGCCCCAGCCCATAGTGCATGCCATTCCTTATTTGAAGATGCTTCCTTAACTATCCCTGGGTAACTTCCTTTTCTTTCTTTGTTTTGTTCCCCTTACCCAATTAAAAAAGTTTTAAACTAGTAGCCAATCGGGTAAAGTGTAAAATGTGAGGTCCTATTTCAGCCAGTGGAAACTGGACACAGCAGTAGGGTAGATGCGTCAGGTTATAAATAACTCAGTCTCCTTTGTTCGGTGTACTCTCGTGGCTCGTGGCTGGACAGCTATTGAGTAGCACCCTTTCTGCAGAAAGTAAAGCTCGCCTTTCTGAGAGATCATTTGTTCCCGCATTAATTCTTTTTTTTGCGACACCAAAAACTTTATTCCTAACAGTAGTTATGTTTTGGGGGAGTCAAAAGTTACATGTGAATTTTCAGCTGTGCTGGGGGGGTCAGCACCCCATCCGTCTCGTTATTTAAGGATCATCTGTACTTACCTCATAGGTTTGTGTGAATTAAATGAGCTAAGGCATGTAAAGTGCACCATACTTAGCAGTCAGTAAATGTTAATAATTAACAATTCTGATAATCTACTTGGTGAACAAGAATAGGATATGTTAGAATGTTAATGCAGAAGTTTTTTATGTCTCAGGTAAGTTTTTTAGTAGATAAAGGAAATGAAGGATATGATTCCAGGAAGAGCACTGTGTCAGGAGTGAATCATAAGAAAGATGTTACTATTAGGTTGTGGATTCTAGGTGTTCTTTGAGATGTTTCTTTTTCCTATGTTCCCCAACCCTATCCCTAGACTTTGCCCCTTACTAGCTGTGAGACTGTAGATAGGCTAAACTACTCACCAAAGTACCAGTTTTTGTAAGTTATTTACTTTTAGAAAAGAACCAGATGTAATTCAAAGTTTTCTCTGTAATACCACCCTTCTTAGTTTACATCTAGTATACTTTCTTGAGTGGTTGGACAAAGTGGGTGGCATTAGCAAAGCTACCTTGGAATTGAACATAATACTGGATAGTCTTGTGAGAGTATGTCTGAAGTGAGAGCATTCGTGGCCAAAAAGTCATACAGCCACTGTCTTACACTATTTTCTTGGGTTAATTTTTGACCCATAGTGGTAAACCTAGTTATGATAGTCTGTTCTGCTACATTTACATTCTGTGTTGATAGAAACATTTGGAACTGGCTAGGCTTGTCTAGAATCTAGACAACTGCTTTAGTCAGTTGTACGTTGTGGATGTTTCCTAAGCATTGACCCTAGCTCTAAGGTTTTTTTTCTTGCCATTAGTCATCTGCTTAGTAGGAAAATTCTGTGAGTGGTGATAATACGGTGGATATGTAGAAAAATGGCTATTTATTTTAACCTTTTTTAATGTTGCTGGTCATAAGTTTATGTTGCTACTTCTCTTTAAATGAACAAGAACAGCACAAACTTTAGTTTTGGAAAATGTGGGTATTGTAGCTAAAAATGACATCCCTCTGTTCCAATGCTAGAAAAAGTGGCATTTCTCCAATTCTGAGACCTAGCCCAATTTATTGCTTGTGTTCATCACCCTCTGGTATTGTACACCAGTGGCTGGCCTTGGATCCGTATTCTCACTGTTGGAGATAAGAAATATCTGCTGTCATGAAAAAACCTTTTATCGTAGAAGAGCGGTATAGCTAATCTGCTTTGTAACAGAGTAGTACCCTCTTATCCACGGTTTCACTTTGTGTGGTTTCAGTTGACCTGTTGTTAACTGCAGTCAAAAAATATTAAATGGAAAGTTCCAGAAACTCGTAAGTTTTAGATTGCACTCTTTTCCGAGTAGCATGATGAAATCTCGCACCGTCCTGTCTAGGAGGTGAATTATCTCTTTGTTCAGCATATCTACACTGTTTACACTGCCCACCGTTAGTCTACTTAGTAGCCGTCTGAGTTATCAGATTGGCCGTGGTGGTATCAAAGTGCTTGTGTTCAAGTAACCCTTATTTGACTTAATAATGACCCCAAAACACAAGAGAAGTGATGCTGTCAATTTGGATATGACAAAGAGAAGCCATAAAGTGCTTCCTTTAAATGAATAGGAGAAAGTTCTTAATAAGGAAAGAAAAAAATCATATACTGAAGTTCATCACAAGAAGAAGGGTGAGTACAGTGCAATGCAATATTTAGAGAGAAAGACCACATTGATACAACTTTTATCATAGTTTATTATTATAATCATTCTGTTTTATTAGTTACTGTTAATCTGTTGTGCCTAGTTTGTAAGTTAAATGTTACAGGCATGTCTGTATAGGAAAAAACATAATATATATAGGGTTCTGTGCTGTCTAAGGCTTTAGGCATTCACTGAGGTCTTGGAACATTTCCTCTGTGAATAAGGGGGACTGCTGTATTTTTTGATGCCCTTTTTCCCATAAAGGACTGGGGCATCTTTCATAAACATATACTTAATGTTCATTGTTGACCAGACAGGCTAGAAATACTAAGTATTCTTCTGTGGGGAGGAATACTTGTGCCCTTATGACTGCACTCTGTCAAAAGGATAGATTTCATAGTAATGTTTGAGGGAAGAAAGGAAGGAAGGAAGGAAAGAAGGATCTGTAGCAATTTACTTATCAACACTGAACTAACTTTTTGAATTAAATTTCCCCCAATGCTTTGGCTGCCTTTAGTCTTTAAAAGAGGAAAGAATGAGAAAGTTAAAGAAAAATGCAACTTTTTTCTTGCTAATGTGTGTTTCCTTAGACTGCCCATCCCTCACTGCTATATACTTTAGTAGTATACCATATTTTCTCTGTAGTGTCATGCATTTTTCTATTTTTTAAAAAATTATTTATTCTTTTATTTAGAGACAGGGTCTCACTGTCACCCAGGCTGCAGTGCAGTGGCGTGATCATGGCTCACTGCAGGCTCGACCTCCTAGGCTCAAGCAATCTTCCCACCTCAGCCTTCCTAGTAGCAGAGAATACAGGTGCACACCACCACACCTGACTAATTTTTACATTTTTTGTAGGGGCAGGGTTCCACTGTGTTGCCCAGGCTGATCTTGAACTCCTGAGCTCAAGTGATCCTCCTGCTTCAGCCTCCCCAAAGTGTTGGGATTACAGGCTCATGAGCTACAGTGCCCAGCCCATCTTTCCATTTTAAAATTTTATCTTTCCTGTATGATTGCTCTTTCTGTAAGGACACGGTCTGTCTATATACTCACTTTTTTTTTTAGACGGAGTCATGCTCTGTTGCCAGGCTAGAGTGCAATGGCCCGATCTTGGCTCACTGCAACCTCCGCCTCCCAGGTTCAAGTGATTCTCCTGCTTCAGCCTCCCGAGTAGCTGGGACTACAGGCGTGTGCCACCATGCCCAGCTAATTTTTGGATTTTTAGTAGAGATGGGGTTTCACCATGTTGGCCTGGATGGTCTCGATCTCTTGACCTCGTGATCCGTGCACCTCGGCCTCCCAAAGTGCTGGGATTACAGGCGTGAGCACTGCACTCGGCCTATACTCACTTTTGAATCTGGCATACCTACCTAGCACAATGTCTTCCACAAAATAGGTACCCAGCAAGGAACTATTGTATTGCTTGTAACTTGTATTTGAATTGTACTTTACATCTTTAAAGGAGTTTGACTCCCTAGTTGGTTAGGTATTTATGGTTTTTATGGTACTATACATTTTCTTGATCTTTTTTTTTTTTTTTTTTTTTTTGAGAGACGGAGTCTTGCTCTGTTGCGCCCAGGCTGGAGTACAGTGGCACAATCTCAGCTCACTGCAATGGCCGCCTCCCAGGTCAAGCAGTTCTCCTGCCTCAGCCTCCCTAGTAGCTGGAATTACAGGCACACGCCACCATGCCCGGCTAATATTTGTATTTTTAGTAGAGAGAGGGTTTCACCATGTTTGCCAGGCTGGTGTCGAACTCCTGACCTCGACTGATCTGCCTGCCTTGGCCTCCCAAAGTGCTGGGACTACAGGCGTGAGCCACTGAGCCCAGCCATATTTTCTTGAGCATATTTGTGCTTTAGCACAGTAGAATTGTCTCTTTAAGTGTCACCACCCCGCAACACACACATAGTTGAGAGAGCATGAATCTTTTATCCCTTTCTGTATTTCCTCAGTCTGTCATAATATCAGATATGTTATATCTGTGTAGTAAATGTTCAAACATAGGTTAAATTCTTTTTCATTTAAAAATGATGACAAGATTGTTATATTTTGGTCTTTTTCTGATGTGAGCTGTTTGTATGAGTTGACCTTTTCTGTCCAGAAGGAATAGAAAACATTCTGGCAATGTGGGTAGGTTTTATTCCTCCTGTGCTTCCTTATGTGAGATAGGCAGAAGAAATAGTATGGTATTCTTGTTTTACGTATGAAGAAACTAAGGTTCAGAGAGTGTTAAGTGGCTTTACTAAGATCTCACAGTTATCAGATGGTGGAGCTGGAACTTTAACCGAGGTTTGTTAAGTTTTATTTTTAATCTGAGTTTTAAAGCTGTTATTGGGGTTTTATTTTTAATCTGAGTTTTAAAGCTTTTAGTTTAGTTAATGTCTAGTTAAGTAAAAGTATTGTATTCTTGCAATTCTTAAAATTAAAGTTTGTTTTTAAAATTACATGTAAAGTTACATTTAAAGTTAAAGATCTTAAAGTGTGAAACCTAAAGCACAGCTGGACATATTCTTGAGTGAATGTAATGGCTTTTCTTTGTGACTTTACAGTGTCTTATACCAAGAGAAATGTAATGGTAAAAAGATTTCTTCCAGAAACTATGTTGGCTTGTTCAAACATCTCTGAATAAATTCCTTATGTGTATTTTTTCTACTACTAGAAAACAGATTTATAAATGTAATTTATAAATTAAATATAAACTGAACTAAAGCCAGTGCAAAAATTGAAAGTAACATTAATATGATGGATGATATTTCATCATAATAAATCACTTGATTAATGTTAGAGTTATGACAGCTACAAGTTTCTTTTGGCATGCCTTTACTACTATGTGCTACTTGACTTCATTCACCTATAGATTTTTTTCCATTGTAGCTCATATGAAACTCTCTTCTATTTTGCATATTATCTCTTTTGGGGAATGAACAATTTGCTACTAAAAGTGGCTTTGCTCAGGATCAGTATGGTTGTGAAGGTAAATATGGGCGTTAGTGTTGCTTGTCAGTATTTGGATATAGGGTTATCAAAATATGAGGAGAATGAGAATACTTTATCAGGCATTTCTAAATTACAGAAATTTAAAAATTAAAAAATTTTCCGAAAATTAAAAAATTCTAGGAGAATACATGTGGACTCCAGTTTTAAAGACAGTGCTGTATATAAATCAAATCTCATTTTGAGTATATTAGTATAACAATACAGTTTTTGTGTAGTTGAAGAATTATCAGTTTGAACTAATAAACCAGAATAATTTGTAAGGAAATCAGTTGAAAGGTATCTCAGATTCCTGATTTAGCCATTTAAATGTTATTTGCATACTAGGAAACAGGCTGTATATTTAGGTGAAAGTGGGAGAGGAAATGGCCGTTTACATGTTTATATTTTTCATGTTTACAAGTTTTACATGTTTACAAGTTTACAGTTTACATGTGTGGTTCATGATCTTTGCCATGTTGTAACTCTTAAAAACATTAAAGAGGTATGTCATGAACAGTACAAATATATGTTCTGACAGATCATAAAAAGGAAGGGAGGATTGAAGTTTTCCTAGGTGTAGTATAATTTTTAAAATAGACTTTACTTTTGCAACAGTTTCAGATTTATAGAAAAATTGAAGACAGAGCGTTCCTGCACCCAGTTTACCTTATTATCAGCATCTTATATTAGTATGATATATTTGTTACTATTAATGAACCAATATAGATACTTTATTATTAGCTTAAAGTCCATAGTTTATTTAGGTTTCCTTAGTTTTTACTGTTCCAAGATCTCATCCAGGATACTACATTACATTGAATTGTCATATCTCTAGGCTCTTCTTGGCTGACATTTTCTCAGACTTTTCCTTGTTTTCCTTAGTTTTGAGGAATACTGGTCAGGTGTATTAGATGCTCCTCTATTGGTATAGGTCTGATGTTCTGATGATGATTAGACTGGGGTTGCGTGTTTTTTGAAGGAAGATCATAGAAGTCAGGTAACAGTTTCATGTCATCAAAAATTATACTCACCCTCCTTGAGGGCTAGAATAATATTTACATTATTTGAGAGTCTTCTGAACGGTAGATTTGTCTTTTTTTCCATTTATTAAAGCACTCCTTTAGCTTCATTCACAGATTTTGCTATGTTGTGTTTTCATTTACATTCATTTCAATATGTATCTTTTTTTTTTTTTTTTTTTTTTTTTTGAGATGGGGTCCCGCTCTGTCGCCCAGGCTGGAGTGCAGTGGCACAATCTTGGCTCACTGCAACCTCCAGCTCCCAGGTTCAAGCAGTTCTCCTGCGTGCACCACCACACCCAACTAATTTATGTATTTTCGATAGAGATGGGGTTTCACCATGTTGACCAGGCCGGTCTCGAACTCCTGACCTCAAGTGATCCACCCACCTGGGCCTCCCAAAGTGCTGGGATTACAGGCATGAGCCACCATGCCTGGCCTAATTTGCCTTTTGATTTCTGCATTGACTGGTGGGTTTTTTTAGAAGTACGTTAGGGGATTAGTATCCAGATATTTGAGGGGATTTCCAAAATAATGTTATTCAGGGAACATACTTTGTATGATTTGAATCTTTTCAAAAACTTAAAAAAGTTGCTTTATGGTCTAGCATATGGTCTACGTTGGTGAGTATTTTCTGTGCACCTGAAAAGAATGTATATTGTCCTGCAAAAATAGCAGTTAGTTCAACTTTGGTTGATTGTATTTCTCAAGTCTTCTCTAACCTACCGATGATATATCTGCTTCTAGTCTTTAGTGCTGTCAGTTTTTGCTTAATGTATTTTCAAACTCGTTTATTAGGTAGATTGGTGTTTAGGATTATTATATCCTCTTGATGGATTGATTCATTTATAATTATAAAATGAACCTCTTTATCTCTGGTTATATTTTTTGCTCTGAAATTCACTGTAATATTAATACAGCTTCTCTAGTTTTCATTAATGCTAGCATAATGTATCTTTTTACTTTTAACATTTTTGTGTCTTTATATTTAAAGAGAATTTCTTGTAGGGAGCAAGCATATAGTTAGGTCTTGCTTTCATGTCCAAACTGATGAACTGTGCCTTTTGCTTTTTAATTTTTTTTTTCTCTTTTTTCTTTTTTGTTTTGAGACGGAGTCTCACTCTGTCGCCAGGCTGGAGTGCAGTGGTGTGATTCAGCTCACTGTAACCTCCGCCTCCTGGTTCAAGCAATTCTTTTGCCTCAGCCTCCCCAGTAGCTGGGACTACAGGCACCCACCACCATGCTCAGCTAATTTTTGTGTTTTTAGTAGAGACAGGGTTTTGCCATGTTGGCCAGGCTGTTGTCGAACTCCTGACCTCGTGGTCCGACCGCCTCGACTTCCCAAAATGCTAGGATTACTTACAGCGTGAGCCACTGCGCCCGGCTGCTTTTTAATTTTTTCAAAAACTCTTTTATTTTGAAATAGTTGTAGCTTCATAGGAAGTTGTGAAGAAATGGACAGGGAGGTCTTGTACACTCTTTACCCAACCTTTCCCAATGTTAGCATCTTGCTTAACTACCGTACAGTATCAAGATAAGGATATTGACATTGGTAAACTTATTTAGATTTCACCCGGTATGTATGTACTTATTTGTGCGTGTTTGTATGGCTCTGTGCAATTTTATCAGGTGTAGTTTTGTGTAACTACAACTACAATCAAGATATTTAGCTGTACCATCACAAGATTCCTTTGTAATGTCCCTTTATAGCTACACCAACCCCCACAATCATCTCCCCCACCCCATACCTAACCTCTGGGAACCACCAGTCTGATGGAATCATGTAGCATGTATTTTCTGATAGTGGCATAATCTCCTTGTTGTTCATCCAAATTACCTTGTGTATTAGTAGTCTGCTCTTATTGCTGAATTATATTCTTTTTTTTTTTTTTTTTTTGAGACTGAGTCTGGCTCTGTCGCCCAGGCTGGAGTGCCGTGGCCGGATCTCAGCTCACTGCAAGCTCCGCCTCCCGGGTTCACGCCATTCTCCTGCCTCAGCCTCCCGAGTAGCTGGGACCACAGGCGCCCGCCACTTCGCCCGGCTAGTTTTTTGTATTTTTTAGTAGAGACGGGGTTTCACCATGTTAGCCAGGATGGTCTCGATCTCCTGACCTCGTGATCCGCCCGTCTCGGCCTCCCAAAGTGCTGGGATTACAGGCTTGAGCCACCGCGCCCGGCCTGCTGAATTATATTCTATGGTTATGGATATACCACATTTTGTTTAACTCCTCATCCATTGAAGGACATTGGATAGCTTCCAATATTTGGCTCTTATAAACAAACTGCTCTGAATGTTCACATGGAAGTTTCTGCTTGAAAATTTTTATTTCTCTGGAATGAAGGTTAACCCAGAATCTAATTGCTGGGTTGTATGGTGAGTCCATTTTTAGTTTTGGAAGGAACCACCAAACGATCTTCCCCATTTTATATTCCTACCAGCAATGTATGAGTGACCCAGTTTCCTTGTATACTTACTGGCATTTGTTATTATCACTGTTTTTTTAATTTTAGTCATTCTGATAAGTGTATGATGATAATTCATTGTGTGTGTGTGTGTGTGTGTGTGTGTGTTTTTGAGACAGAGCCTGTTGCCCAGGCTGGAGTGCAGTGGCACAATCTTGGCTCACTGTACCTCTGCCTCCCAGGTTTAAGCAATTCTCCTGCCTCAGCCTCCTCCCCTAGTAGCTGGGATTACAAGTGTGCACCACCATGCTCGGCTAATTTTTGTGTTTTTAGTAGAGACGGGGTTCCGCTATGTTGGCCAGGCTGGTCTCGAACTCCTGACCTCAGGTGATCTACCTGCTTCAGCCTCCCAAAGTACTGGGATTATAGATGTGAGCCACCGCACCTGGCCTCATGGTGATTTTAATTTGCGCTTCTCTAATAGTGGATGAAGTTGGACGTCTTTTCTTGTGCTTATTTGCCATCTGTATATTTTCTTCAGTAAAATGTCTGTTGATGTCTTTTGTCCATTTTCTAATTTGAATTTTTTTTTTTGTTTGAAACAGAGTGTTACTCTGTTTCAAACAGGCTGGAGTGCGGTGGCGTGATCTCGGCTCACTGCAACCTGTGCCTCCTGGGTTCAAGCGATTCTAATGCCTTAGCCTCCCGAGTAGCTGAGATTGCAGGCACCTGCCACCTCCTCGCCTGGCTAATTTTTGTATTTTTAGTGGAGACAGGGATTTGCCATGTTGGACAGGCTGGTCTCAAATTCCTGGCCTCAGGTGATCCACCTGCCTCAGCCTCCCAAAGTGCTGGGATTACAGGCATGAGCCACCGTGCCCAGCCTAATCTGCTCTTTATTTCATCAGTATGTTTTTTACCTCAAGATATTGTAATTTTTGTTTAGGCTGTTTTATATTTTCCCTGTCTTTAACATGTTTATGTTTTTCTTTATTTTCTTGAGCATATGAAATACAGTTTGACTAATGCTGCTATTTGTATCATTTGTGATTAATTTTCTATTGGTTGATTTTTCTCATTGTGGGTTATAGTTTCTTGATTGTTCTCATGTCTGGTAACTTTTGTCTTTGATTCCTGGTACACACTCCTATTAATCGCACCTATGTTCAGTATTCAGTATTCTGGCCGCATGCAGTGAATTTTACCTCATTGCTTTCTGTATACTATTATTTCATTTTGAGTATTTTTGAACTCTGTTCTGGGATGCAATTAAGTCACTTGGAAATAGTTTGATGCTTTTGAGGCTTGCTTTTAATTATACAAGCCTCTGGGAATAGAGCAGCCTTTAGTCTTGGGCTAATGTTGCCCAGTATGGAGGCAATATCCTTGTTAGGATTGTTTGGGATGCTACTTGTATTACAAGATTTTCCACTTTGACTTGTGGGAGCACAACTATCTTTGGTACTGTTTGAGCCATATGGATACTTCCAGTGTTTGTTTCAGGTGGTCCTGGGTGTGTGTGTGTGTGTGTGTGTGTGTGTGTGTGTGTGTGTATGTATATATTTATTTATTTATTGAAACAGGGTCTTTCCCTGTTGTCTGGGCTGGAGTGTAGTGGCACGATCATGTCTCATTATAGCCTTTACCTTCCAAGCTCAAACTATCCTCCCACTTTGGCCTCCCGAATAGCTGGGACCACAGGTGTGTACCGCCATGCCTGGCTGAATTTTAAAGTTTTTGTAGCTATGGGGTCTCCCTATGTTGTCCAGGCTGATCTTGAACTCTTGGCCTCAAGCGATCCTGCTGCCTTGGCCTCCCAAAGTGTTAGGATTACAGGCGTGAGCCACTGTGCCCAGCCAATAATTTATTTTAAGAATATTTTAAAATTTTTATGGGTATATAGTAGGTGTATATATGAGATACATGAGATGCTTTGATACAGGCCTACAATGTGTAATCATATCAGGGTTCTAGGGTAATTTGTTTACCTCTGCGTACTCATTGTTATTTATTTGATAATTCAAGAGCGAGCCTGTGTAGAATCTCCAGAGTGCTCTCTCTGAAGCCCCCTTCTCTCTCACTTTCTGCCTAGTGAACTCTAACTGCCTTGGCCTACCCAAATTCCCAGTTCATTTTTGCCTCTGGGAAACAGCACTTCTGCCTGCATTCCCCTACCTTTGCCTTTGTGTCGGAACTCTCTCCAGGGAGTAAGCTGGAATAGTAGTAGGGGTAACCTCATTTGTTTCT
Organism: Theropithecus gelada; assembly: GCF_003255815.1. NCBI lineage: Eukaryota > Metazoa > Chordata > Mammalia > Primates > Cercopithecidae > Theropithecus > Theropithecus gelada. Next base: position 14,359,525 of record NC_037689.1, on the reverse strand, counting down.
CCTCTCTAAGAGATCAGTGCCTTGTATTACTTGTATCTACTGTCTGAAAATGTTGTTTCACATATTTTGCTTGGTTTAATTTTTTTTTTGAAACGGAATCTCGCTCTGTCGCCCAGGCTGGAGTGCAGTGGCCGGATCTCAGCTCACTGCAAGCTCCGCCTCCCGGGTTTACGCCATTCTCCTGCCTCAGCCTCCCGAGTAGCTGGGACTACAGGCGCCTGCCACCTCGCCCGGCTAGCTTTTTGTATTTTTTTTAGTAGAGACAGGGTTTCACCGTGTTAGCCAGGATAGTCTTGATCTCCTGACCTCGTGATCCGCCCGTCTCGGCCTCCCAAAGTGCTGGGATTACAGGCTTGAGCCACCGCGCCCGGCCTGCTTGGTTTATTGGTTAATGTAACTGGGTAAATCTAGTTCCCCTTTGGCCAGAAGCAGAAAGCCTGGATACATTTTTAGTTTTGATTTTGTGTTTATTTAAAATCTGCTTATGCAGAGTACTTCTTACAAAATAACAATTCGTAATTCATCTTTACGGTAAGAATGTCCTGTTTGCTTAAATTTGGATAGTATGTGACATAAAGTGTAATATACCATGAAAGGGAGTAAGGGATGGTATAGGAGTGAAAGGATCAAGTGCCACATAGAATAAGTGTCCTAATGCAAACACACATATTTCTAGTTTTGAGGCCACAGATTTAATTGTGGTTAATGCCTGCTTTCATTCTGGCTTTCCACCTACATTCCATGGAACACTGTTGTCCCACTATATTTTAATTGGGTTTTATAATAAACAGGGTTTCGTGGACCATATGTATTTAGGACATTTCAGAGTAAAGAAAATTAACTTTCGATTGCAGCGCTTTTCAAAATTAGTAATGTACTAATAATGAATTCTGTGAATCACCAGTGAAACAATGTAGACTTATCCAATCACTGGACTTCAGTGATCCTATTCTGAAAATTCTTTAGAGGTAGGTTGTTATTAAGTGTTTAAGGATCTCTCTCTTCCTTCCCTTTCCCTTTCCCTTTCCCTTTCCCTTTCCCTTTCCCTTTCCCTTTCCCTTTCCCTTTCCCTTTCCCTCTCTCTCTCTCTCTCTCTTTCTTTCTTTCTTTCTTTCTTTCTTTCTTTCTTTCTTTCTTTCTTTCTTTCTTTCTTTCTTTCTTTCCTTCCTTCTTTCTTTCTTTCTTTCGAGGTAGGTTATTAAGTGTTTAAGGATCTTTCTTTCTTTCCTTTCTTTCTTTAGAGGTAGGTTGTTATTAAGTGTTTAAGGATTTTCCTTCCCTTCCTTCCTTCCTTCCTTCCTTCCTTCCTTCCTTCCTTCCTTCCTTCCTTCCTTCTTTCTTTTCTTTCTTTCTTTCTTTCCTTCCTTCCTTCCTTCCTTCCTTCCTTCCTTCCTTCCTTCCTTCCTTCCTTCCTTCCTTCTTTCTTTCTTTCTTTCTTTCTTTCTTTCAAGGTAGGTTATTAAGTGTTTAAGGATCTTTCTTTCTTTTCTTTCTTTCTTTAGAGGTAGGTTGTTATTAAGTGTTTAAGGACCTTCCTTCCTTCCTTCCCTTCCCTTTCCTTTTCCTTTTCTTCCCTTTCCCTTTTCCTTTCCCTTTCCTTTCTTGCGACAGAGTCTCCCTCTGTTGCCCAGGCTGGAGTGCAGTGGCATGATCCCAGCTCACTGCAGCCTCCACCTCCCGGGTTCAAGCGATTCTTGTGCCTCAGTCTCCCAAGTAGCTAGGACTACAGGCTCGCATGCTACCATGCCTGGCTAATTTTTGTGTTTTTAGTAGAGACAGGGTTTGGTCATGTTGGCCAAGCTGGTCTTGAACTCCTGGCTTCAAGTGATATGTTCTCCTCGACTTCTAGTATTAGTGCTGGGATTGCAGGTGTGAGCCACCACTCCTGGCCAAGGATGTTTTAATACTGTTTAAATAAGATGTATTTAATTATCATGGGTTACTTACCTAAGCAGATTCAAGAGTTCATATATTTAGTAAGCCTGCTGATTCCTCTTGATGGCTGTTTAGGCTCCTTTGAATCTTCTGTTAGTATAATCTTACATGTTATTTTATAGAATGCATACATTTATATGTAGGATGAATTCTTAGAATTGCTTGATTAAAGGAGGATGATATGTGTATCATATATATGCATGCATTTGTGTTTTTGATATTGACATTTTTTTCTCCATTGAAATGATGTCAGTTTGTAGTTATACCCCTTTGAAAGCCTCAGTTTAGAGACATATTCTCTAGTTGCCTTCTAGTATTATTCATTTGTTCTCCTACCACCTGTGTTTGAGTGTCTGCTTACCGTTCCTACCAAACTGTTTATTTCCATTTCTGCCTAGTACGTTTTGAGGCAGTTTAGAATAGTAATGGAACGTGGACTCTGGAGTTGTCTTTTTCTAATCCTTACTTGGCCAGTAATTGTGTCTCAGTTTCCCAATCTGTAAAATGAGAGAATAAATAGTTATGTTGGGCAAGGGCTGTTGTAATTAAATGAATTAATACCTATGTAGCACTTAGTGTCTAGCTTATAATAGATGCCATGTAAGTATTGTCTATTATCATTGCATTTTAAAATTCATTTACAGGGCTGCCTTCCCCACCGCCCCATATTTACTGGCCAGTAATGTTTCTTTTTCTGTGAGTTGCAGTTAGTCTTTTCTTTAAATGTTAGCAAAGTAGTACATGCCTATAGTTTAGAGTCAAAACAATCCCATAAAGCTTATAAAAAGGGAACCCTTATCTCCCTTCAGTAGAGACGCAACCTTCCTTTTTTATTTCCTGAATATTTTCAATATGTAGTTGGTTGAGTCCTTGGATGCAAAACCCATTGATATGGAGGGACAACTATATGTTAAACAACAGCAATCTGAACATCAAATGACTGAAGAACAATATAGCTGCCTGAAGTTGCAATGTTGGCAGGGGCAATCATAAAACTAGCAGGAGATTTTACTGGGTAATCTGGGGAATTAAATAGCCATAGTAGACCTTGATAAGCTCCCACATATTCATGGGTGTCTGGAGAGCTGCACATGCTCAGGAGAGAGCAGAGAGGCTTCCAGCTGTCTATTCACCTGGCTCAATGTGCGGCCTTGCTCAAGCAGAAAGTAGGAGTCAGAACTGGTTCATAAGCCACCTGAACTTTGAATGGGGTCCCAGCCAACACAGAGGGAGATGCTTTGGTAAAGGCCTTACTGGCACAATATGTTTAAACATAACCTCTTATTTATCATTAACCGGTCACCAAACTATACTGACTTAGGAGTGACTTCTAGAAAGTCAAGCTTAAAAATAAAAATTGAGGAAAAAATAAAAAACAGAAGACAACTAACCAGAGACATAAGTAGTCATACACTATTGAGAAGACTATAGAAATAGTCCAGGCAAGTCTGTAAACAAACAGCAACCACTATAGTCTGGGAGGTGTCAGGGGTCAGAATCTCGAGTTGTTATATTATTGAAAATGTACAATTTAAATAAAAGTTTTCGAGCCATGCAAAGAAACAGACTTGAAAAAAAGGCTAGGGGACTATAAAGGAGACTAAAGTGACAAGACAATACAATGCAAAACATAATTCCTAAAATGATTCTGTATTTAAAATACAACAGCTATAAAGAACACTATGGGAGGCTGGGCGTGGTGGCTCATGTCTGTAATCCCAGCACTTTGGGAGGCTGAGGCAGGCGGATCACGAGGTCAGGAGATCGAGACCATCTTGGCAAACACGGTGAAACCTCGTCTCTACTAAAAATACAAAAAATTAGCCAGGCGTGGTGGTGGGTGCCTGTAGTCCCACCTACTTGGGAGGCTGAGGCAGGAGAATGGCATGAACCCAGGAGGCGGAGCTTGCAGTGAGCGGAGATCGAGATCCCGCCACTGCACTCCAGTCTGGGCGACAGAGCCGAGACACTCTGTCTCAAAAAAAAAAAAAAAAAAAACCTAAAGAACACTATGGGAGAATGAAGAAATTTTAATATAGGCTACATATTAGATAACAGTATAGTCAATGTTAAATTTCTGAAAAGTGATAACTACATTGTGGTTATTTTAGACAATGCCCTTGTTCTTAGGAAATGCGTGCTGGAGTATGTAGGTAACTTTCAAGTGAATTAGTAAAACGGAGAGAGAGAGGGAGTGTATGTACACTTGTGGCAAAATGTTAACAATTGGTGAATCTAGTGTATTACAGTTCCTTGTACTATCTTTTCAACTTTTCTGATGGCTTGATATTTTTCAGAATACAAAATTTAACTTAACAGAGATTGATAATAATGAGACGGGGGAAAGCTTTTGTTTTTTTGTTTCACATTATAGCTTTCTTCACTATTTGAGTTTTCGACGCATACGCTGCCTATTTTTTTTTTTATGTCAGCAGCAGTTATCTGGGTGGTAGTTGGGGGGCATTTTTTGTTTACTAAGAGAAAATTAAGAAAAAGGAAGAGTGGTTAAAGGAAATTCAGCAAACCTCAAATGCACTTCTTAGTGAATACTTTCAAATACTTGTTCTGTGCTTTCAGTACTATAACTTTCAAAGTAATTTTACTATTATTATTATTATTTGAAACAGAGTGTCACTTTGTCACCCGGCTGGAGTACAGTGGCGCGAACTCGGCTCATTACAATATCCGCCTTCCGGGTTCGAGTGATTCTCCTGCCTCAGCCTCCCTAGTAGCTGGGACTACAGGCACGTGCCACCACACCCAGCTAATTTTTTGTATTTTTAGTAGAGACAGGGTTTTACCATGTTAGCCAGGATGGTCTCAATCTCTTGACCTTGTAGATCTACCCGCCTCGGCCTCCTGCAGTGCTGGGATAAGTCATTTTACTATGTTTTAAAAAGAAATGTCTAAGGGACATTTTTTTTTCTTTGAAAGGGGTTTGGGGAGATATTGTCATTGTTTTTAGTTCCTCTGTTTTGGAATTTGCTTCTCTCCGCGATTCTCAAGCAACCCCTGATTGGCTTTCTGTCACGTTAGATTAGTTTGCATTTTCTGAAGTGTTATTTAAATGGAATCATACAGTATGTATTCTTTTTGTCTGGCTTATTTCAGCATAATTTATGAGATTCAGGCATGTTGTGTGCATCAATAATTTATTCCCCTTTATTGCTAAGTAGTAATTGAGCGTATGGATATACCACGGATTATTCAGTTATTGATAGGTTGTTTTCAGTTTTTGGCTATTAAAAGAAAGCTGCTATGAACATTCTTGTATGAGTCTTTGTATGGACACGTATTTGCTTTTCTTTGGGTAAATACCTAGGAGTGGAGTGGTTGGATTGTATGGTGGGTGTATGTTTAACTGAATAAACTCCCAAACTACTTTCTAAAGTGGTTATACCATTTTAAATGCATTTCTACCAGCAGTGTATGAGAGTTCCAATTCTTCTATATTCTTACCAACATTTGGTATGATTACTTTTTTTTAGACACTTTTTTTTTTTTTTTAAACCTTTTAAGCTCAGGGATACATGTACAGGATGTGTAGGTTTGTTACATGTGTCATTGGGGCTGGTTGTACAGATTATTTCATTACCCAGGTATTAACGCCTAGTATCCATTAGTTATTTTTTCTGCTTCCCTCCCTCCAATTTTAGACATCCTAATGTGTGGCGTAGTAGTATCTCATCCTCATTTTGGTTTTAATTTGCATTTCCCCATGATGATGAGTGGTTTTTCATGTGTTTATCTGTCATTTGTATATCTTCTTTGGTGAGTGCCTATTCAAATATTCTGCTTACTTTATCCCCTATTTTGAGAGTTCTTTATACATTCTGGATACAAGTGCTTGATCAGATAGATGCTTTGCAAATACTTTCTTCAGTTTGTGGCTTCGCTTTCATTCTCTTAACAGTATAACTTTTTAATTTTGATAAAGTCTAATTTATCATTTTTTCTCTGATGTATTGTGCTTTTGTGTTGAAACAGAATATTAGTTTTTGTTTAGAATTCTATTTTTATAAATGTAATACTTTATTCTAAACCTCCGGTAGATGAAATATACCATTTCACAAGTGAGACAGGTAATAGGCTTCTCTAAGTAGCTGTATTCAGGATTTCACTATAGGAGCTCTACCTTTTTACATATTCTATAAATTTTGGTTCATTGTCTGAAAAGGGTTGCTCTATTCAAGATATACTCTTATTAAAATGTATTGGTTCTGTATTTGTCACAGTGCAGTTTACTACATGGTATTTTATAATTTACTCTTATTTGGAATTACATAAAATGATTTTCAGGGGTATGAAATAGTGTTAATTAAAGCGATTTTTAAAGTATTTTGGTTAAGTTGAAAGATACACACTTTTAAAAATACATATGGCTGTAGGTGTTCATCTTTTGAAGTAATCTGAAAAATTATGGATCATTATCTCTTATGTACCTGGAATTAAAACAAATGCCACAGACAAGCATGTTTAATAGATGTAATACTAAACAGAAAAGTTTCTATCCCCATACCCCCAATCTGAATAATATATGCCACCTTTACATTTGAATTTTTAATACTTTATTTTCTTATCTGAGGACTGCCCTCTCACCCCCCAACCCCTTTCATGTTTTAGCCCTTTGCCTTATAAGCAGAAGACATTTAAAAAATTTATCTTATCCAACAACCCCACTTCTGTGTATATGTTCAAAAGAATTCAAAGCAGGATCTCTATTCCACCTTTTTTCTCTTTTTTTTGGAGACAGAGTCTCACTCACTCTGTCACCCAGGCTGTTGGAGTGCAAGGCTCACTGCAACCTCCGTCTCCCGGGTCAAAGAGATTCTCCTGCCTCAGCCTCCTGAGTAGCTGGGACTACAGGCACGCACCACCACGTCTGGCTAATTTTTTGTATCTTTTTTTAGTAGAGACAGGGTTTCACCATGTTGGCCAGGCTGGTCTCAAACTCCTGACTTCAGGTGATCCACCTGCCTCGGCCTCCCAAGGTGAGGTGCTGGGATTCCTGGCGTGAACTACGCACCCGGCCTCCAAAGCAGGATCTCAAAGAGGTATTAATGTACCTATGTCATTGTGACATTATTCAAAACAACCAAGAGATGGAAACATCCCAAATGAGCATCAACAGATGTGAAGGGATAAAGAAAACGTGGCATATATATGCAATGAAATATTATGCAGCCCTTATAAGGAAATCCTGTCACGTGCTACAGCATGGATGAACCTTGAGGACAGTATCCTAGATGAAATATGCCAGTCATAAAAGGATAAATACTGTATGGTTCTACTCATATGAAGCATCTAAAGTAGTCAAAAATCATAGAAACAGGAAGTAGAAAGGTAGTTGTCAAGGGCTGGTGGGAGTTGTAAGAGGGATTGGTGTTCAATGTGTATAGAATTTTACTTTTTCAAGTTGAAGTTCTAGAGATCTGTTGCATAACAATGAATATACTTACACTGCTGAATTGCACACTTAAAAATGGTTAAGATTGTAAATTTAATGTTACGGGTTTTTAAAAATCACAATTAAATGATACAATGTGTCTGAGAATCCTATTTTAAAAAAATCATCGTACTTGGTGTTTAGTTGGGGAACCTTGTAACCGAGAAATGGATGCCTGCTTGAACCTGCTGATTTGTCTTGAACTGAAGAACTTGCTTGAATATTCCTGTGATCTTTTAGATCATTGTGTTTTAGCTAGATTGCTGGTCCTGGTTGCTCTAGGTAGCTTTTTTTTTTTTTTTTAAAGATGGAGTCTCGCTCTGTCTTCCAGGCTAGCGTGCAGTGGTGCGATCTTGGCTCACTGTGACCTCCACCTCCCAGGTTCAAGCGATCCTCTTGCCTCAATCTCCCAAGTAGCTAAGACTACAGGAGTGTCCCACCACACCTGGCTAATTTTTGTATTTTTCGTAGAGATGGTGGGGGGGTCTCACCATGTTGGCCGGGCCGGTCTTCAACTCCTGACCTCAGGTGATCTGCCCGCCTGGGGCTCCCAGAGTGCTGGGATTACAGGTTTGAGCCACCACGCCTGGCCATCTACGTAGCCTTTTGCTATTATTATTTGTGTTCCAATGATATTTAGGCATGTGGCAGGTTGCTTATATTTTTCTTATATCTTACTTGACTTTTAAGCAACATAATTCATGATAGACTATGCTTGCATTCTTTAAAAACTTTTTTCTCTTTTCAGTTTCTTTGACATACCAAGGTCTCTTGATTTTTCACTTATTTAACTGCCCTTTCTTTTTCTACCTACTTATTTCACTTAGTCCCACAGCTCTCCCCCCATTTAATTGTAAATCTTTATTAAGCCCCTTATTCACATGTCTTATCTATGTATTGTTTTTCCTAATTTTTTTTAAATTAAGAAAATGCAGGTACAGAATTTAAAAAACAAACCTGGAGTGGTTCTATGAGACTTATCGTGAAAAACAACAGTTTTTCATAGTCTAGGAGGTGCTGCCTTCAATGCATAGCTGTTACTTTTGGTATTTGCCTCCATATTTTTTTTTTTTTTTTGAGATGGAGTTTTGCTCTTGTTGCCCAGGCCGGAGTGTAATGGTGCGATCTCAGCTCACTGCAACCTCTGCCTCCCAGGTTCAAGTGATTCTCCTGCCTTAGCCTCCCGAGTAGCTGGGATTACAGACATGCACCACCACGCCCGGCTTATTTTTGTATTTTTAGTAGAGATGGGGCTTCACCATGTTGGCCAGGCTGGTCTTGAAATCCTGACCCCATGATCTGCCCACCTCTGCCTCCCAAAGTGCTGGGATTACAGGCGTGAGCCACTGCGCCCTGCCTTGCCTCCATATATCTAGATAATGTGCTTATAATGCTGTTTCTGTGTCCTTCTCTTCCCTCGCAGTTTATGTTGCTTTTTTTGTTTGTTTGTTTTTTTGGAGACGGAGTCCGCTCTGTCGCCCAGGCTGGAGTGCAGTGGCGCGATCTCGGCTCACTGCAACCTCCGCCTCCCGGGTTTAAGCGATTCTCCTTCCTCAGCCTCCCAAGTAGCTGGGACTGACTACAGACACCTGCCACCACGCCCGGCTAATTTTTTTTTGTATTTTTAGTGAAGACAGGGTTATGCTATGTTAGGCAGGCTGGTTTTGAACTTCCGACCTCATGATCTGCTCGCCTTAGCCTCCCAAAGTGCTGGATTTACAGGCGTGAGCCACTGTGCCTGGCCGATGTTTTTGTTTGTTTTTGAGACGAAGTATTGCTCTGTTGCCCAGGCTGGAGTCTAGTGATGCAATCTCGGCTCACTGCAACCTCTGCCTTCCGGATTCAAGTGATTCTCGTGCCTCAGCCTCCCAAGTAGTTGGTACTACAGGTGCGCATCACCATGCCTGGCTAATTTTGGTAGTTTTAGTAGAGATGGGGTTTCACCATGTTTGCCAGGCTGGTCTTGAGCTCCTGGCTTCAAGTGATCCGCCCGCCTCTGCCTTCTAAAGTACTGGGATTACAGGGGTGAGCCACCGTGCCTGGCCTTTATTTTCTGTTATAAGGGATTATGTTGATATTTTAAAATCATATTTTCCTATTTCTGTATCTTTTCAGTAAAACAGCTTTAGTTAAATAATGTTTTTACTATGTTATTGATGTTTCTAGTTAGTAAGCCAAGAAATATATTAAGATGCCTGTTTACTTTAAATAATTTTCCTAATGCTAATCACCTTTTATCATTTTATTAAGTTTTCTGTAGGTTCCTATCACAAATTCTTGCCCAACAACTGTAAGAGTGCTTCTGGATATTTTTCCTTACTTTTGAAATATATAATCTATCAGTTTTGGTGAACTTCCTCTTAATCCTTCCAGGTTCCCTCTTTGCTTTATATTTGGCATGCCATCATCTTTGGGGGAATGGGGCTTCACTGTTGACTAGTGTAGAGCTCTGTTTCTTGGATGCTTTGTTTTTCTGTGTTCTTCTACCCTCTTGATTGAGAGTTTGTCTGGTTGGAAATCATTTTCCTTCAAAATTTTCAAATTACTTCTTCGTCTTCTGTGTTTGGGGTGGGCCATTTTGTATGTAATAAAGTTTTTTTTTTTTTTTTTTTTTTTTTTAAACTTTCTTCCTCCTTCAGCTTTTAGGATTGTATCTATACCTGGTATTCTGAAAAATCGTGGTAATGTGCCTTGGTCTGTCTGGAAACTTTCGTTCCTCCGGTCTGGGAAATGCATGTTGGATTAAGCTTTTCATTATTTGGTGTTAACTTCATGGAAAAAAATTAGATTCTACTCTTTATTACCTATATCTGTTTGGTGAAATTACCAGTGGATAGCCTATGCCCATTAGAGGAATTTCTGATGATTTAGGATGGCAACCCTGCATGTGACTTGGGGATAGATATATGAATGAGAATTAGAGAGAGGGGGAGGTGATAGAGGCACACATGTTAGGGGTGGTGGTGTGATATGAAGCAAGTGATTATGTATATGTTAGAGTTCTAGACAAGAGTAGATCCTATATAGATGAGTCAGGAAAAGAGAATCATTTTGGCATACTAGGCTTTATAAACGTGGAGCTAAGAAAAAATGGTATGTCTAGGGAACTGTTAAAGGGAAAGCAAGGATTTTGTAAGGGTGTTTGGTAGTGTTATATCATGGAGGTCCTTGGCATTTTCTATTATTGTGGTGCAGGCCAGTAGTTTTCCATTGTTTTCCCCCGCCTCTATTAGAATATATGCAGTACTTACTTGGCCTTTTCTGGGATTATGCACAATCCTGGAAAGCCAGGTCTTTCATTTAATAAAACATTCAAGAGGGTGATGTTATAGTGAATACATACATACGTACACCTTAGTCAAAGTGATTTGTGGTATAGCATTTAAAATGTGTTCATAAAGAAATCTGAAAATTGGTTTTAGAAAGAGCTAAATACACATACTTCTAGTAAGGCTTAGGGAGCGGGCAAAAGGGGAGCATAAATGTAAAATACCAAGAATGAGAAAGGGATATATACACAGTTATAAATAGAATATTATGTACAGCCAAACTGTAATTAATTTCAGAGTCTTGGTGAAACGGGTGGGTTGTGACAACAACACAAATTGTGAATTGTGATTCATAAAATTCACAGTGGCTATGGGTACAAGTTTTCAAAAATTCTGAAAAAATCTTAAATTGTGGTATTTATTCCTTTAATTCTTCCAATAATCCTTTAGGGTAGTTGCTATAAAATCTTCCTGTTTTATAGAGCACAAAGAGATTAAGTGACTTGCTCAAGGCCAAACAACACGAAGCTAAAATTCAAAACCTAGCCAGTCAGGTTTCAGAGTCTATCCACTACACTTAGCTCTCATGGCATTAAAAAAGGCAAAGCATTTGGATACTTTGGCACTATAAATATCATTAGTAACTGCAGTTGTCCACTGGGGAACTCTGGGCTCAATAGTCATTCAGACAGGTAAGACCTGATCAGGTCGCGTTTGGCATCAGATTGACATAGAAGAATATTGCATAGGAAACAGCATGCCAGCAGAGCAATGCCTTGCTCTTGCAGGATTCCTGGGGCTTGTGTTTGGTCCATGAGTGACAGCTCAGGTATGTGAGAATGAGACTCACAAAGGTGGTTGCAGAGCTACTCTGGTGTATTAGTTTCCTGTGGCTTCTGTAACAGATAACTATAAACTGGGTGATTGAAAACACAGAAATTTATTCTTTCACAGTTGTAAAGGCTAGAAGTTCGAAATAAATGTGTTGGCAGGGCCATATTCCTGGAGGCTCAAGTGGAAAATCAGTTCCTTGCCTTTTTCCACCTTCTAGTGGCTGGTCTTAACATCACTGTCTACTTTGTGTGCCTGAAAACTCCCGCTATCTTATAAAAGGACACATACGATTGCATTTGGGGCCCACCCAGATAATGCAGGACAAGAGCCTCCTTTCAGGATCCTTATCTCAATCCCATCTTTTTACCAGATAAGGTAATATTTTTTTTTTCGGCCTATCATACTTGGTTTAGAAACACCCTCCCTTGCCCCATCACCTCCAAATAGGAACCAGTATCTTTTTTAACAGTATTGTGGTCATACTTTCCATGTTTTCTCTGTAGAGATATGCTCAGTTAAATAGTATTCTGAGGAAATCCCAAAGCTGTGGCATCCTAGCAGATATTTATAGTTCATTTGCAGTTCTCTGACTCTGGATTTATTTCATTAATCAGGGATAATTTTCACCATAATCAGTGTTACTACTACAGGTTGAGTATCCCTTATTCGAAATGCTTGGGACCAAAAGTGTTTCGGATTTTGGAATATTTGCATATGCACAAAGAGAGATCTTGGGGATGGAACGTTAAGTCTAAACATGAAATTCATTTATGTTTTACATGCACTTTATATACATAGCCTGCAGGTAATTTTATATAAGATTTTAAATAATTTTGTTAAATGAAATTTTGGCAGTGATCCGTCATGAGGCCAGGCGTGGAATTTTCCACTTGTGGCATCATGTCATTGCTCAAAACATTTTGGACTTAGCAGCATTTTGGATTTAGGATTAGGGATGCTCAGCCTGTAACACAACTGACATACAGCCTTTATCAGGCTTTAGAAGTAAAGGATGTCAAGGACAAATTTGTCCATAGAAGAGAAGGGTTTTGTTAACCCTTCGCAAATTATTTAGGATACACTATGATTACTATAGATTGTGTTAGAACTTTTCATGATTTACTGATCCTATCCTAGGCATTGGGAGTAGTAGTGAGTTTGATGATACACTGACTTTTTTTTTTTTTTTTAAGTGAGGGTGTGGCATTATAAAATTTATGTTTTAGATTTTGTAGATACTGAAATGATACTATAACCCTGAATAGTAGGGAGGAGATGTTTTCAATGGATTGGAGAAACATAAATTTTAAGATTTTTGGTTTGGAGCAAGTGGATTAACATGAAAGAAGGAACAGGAGAGTTATGGGCATACCTTGCTTTATTGTGCTTTGCATATATGTATATATGTAAACAAATGGAAGGTATGTGGCAGTCCTGTGTATCGCAAATCTGTTGGAACCATTTTTCCAACATCATGTGCTCACTCTGACTCTGAGTCACATTTTGGTAATTCTCACACTATTTCAAGCTTTTTCATTATTGTTATATCTATTATGATGATCTTTTATCAGTGACCTTTGATGTTACTATTGTAATTGTTTTGGGGCACCATGAACCGTGCCCATGTGCAACAGTAAACTTAATTAATAAATATGTATGTGTTCTGACTGCTCTACTGACTGGCCATTCCCTGGTCTCTCTCCCTCTCCTCTCCTATTCCCTGAGACACAGTATTGAAATTAGGCCAATGAATAACCCTGTGGTGGCCTCTGAGTATTCAAGTGAAAGAAAGAGTTGAACATTTCTCACTTTGAGATCAAAGCTAGAAATGATTAAGCTTAGTGAGGAAGGCCAAGATAGAAGCCAAGATAGGCTGAAAGCTAGGCCTCTTACACCAAACAGCCGAGTTGTGAATGCAGAGGAAACTGTTTGTTTTTAAAGAGACAGGGTCTCACTTTGTTGCCCAGGCTGGAGTGCAGTGGCATGATATGGTGTAAGCTGGGCCTCTTATACCAAACAGCCAAGTTGTGAATGCAAAGGAAACTTTGTTTTTGAAGAGACAGGGTCTCACTTTATTGCCCAGACTGGAGTGCAGTGGCATGATCTTGGCTCACTGCAGCCTCAAGCTCCTGGGCTCAAGCCATCTTCCTACCTCAGTCTCTCAAGTTCCAGGGATGACAGGTACCCAGCTATTTTCATTTTTGTGGAGATGGGGTCTTGCTATGTTGTCTAGGCTGGTTTCAAACTCCTGACCTCAAGCCATCCCTTTGCCTTGGCCTCACAAAGTGTTGGGATTACAGGCATGAACCACTGCACCTGACTGAAAACATTCTTGAAGGGAATTAAAAGTGCTACTCCAGTGAACACATGAAAGATAAGGAAGCAGAACAGCCTCACTGCTGACATAGTGAAGTTTGAGTGGTTTGGTGGAAAATCAAACCAGCCACAGCATTCCCTTAAGCCAAAGTCAAACCCAGAGCAAGGCTCTTAGTTCTCTTTAATTCTGTGAAGTCTGAGAGAGGTGAGGAAGCTGCAGAAGAAAAGATTGAAACTAGCAGAGGTTGGTTCATGAGGTTTAAGGAAAGAAGCTATCTCCATAATATAAAAGTGCAAGGTGAGGTAGCAAGTGCTAATGGAGAAGTGTAGCAAGTTATCCAGAAGATTTAGCTAAGATCATTCATCAATGATCTACACTGCGCTAAACAGATTTTCCATCTATATGAAACAGCCTTCTATTGGAAGAAGATGCCATGTAGGACTTTGATAGCTAGAGGAAAAGTGAAGGCTTAGCTTCAAAACTTAAAGGGACAGCCTGACTCTTTTGTTAGGAGCTAATGCCGCTGGTGATTTTAGGTTGAAGCAATTGCTCATTTACCATTCAGAAAATCCTAGGGACCTTTTTGAATTATCTACTCTACCTATACTTTATAAGTGAAACAGCAAAGCCTAGATTACCGCACATCTGTTTACAGCATAGTTTACTGAATATTAGTCCACTGTTGATACCTACTGCTCAGAAAAATTCTTTTCAAAATATTACTGCTTATTGACAATGCACTTGTTTCCCAAGAGCTCTGGTGGAGTTACATAAGGAGATGAATGTTGTTTTCATGCCTGCTAGCACACCATCCATTATGCAACCCATAGATCAAGGACTAATTTTGACTTTCAAGTCTTATTATGTAAGTGATACATTTTGTAAGGCTATATGACTGCCATAGATAGTGATTCCGCTCATGGATCAGGGCAAAGTAAATAAAAAACCTTCTGGGAAGGATTCACCATTCTCAATGCCATTGAGAACACTTGTGATTCATGGGATGAGATTAAAATACCCACATTAGCAGGAGTTTGGGAGAAGTTGATTTCAACCCTCATGGATGACTTTGAAGAGTTCTAGACTTGAGCAGAAGTAGTAAATGCAGATGTGGTAGAAATAGCAAAAGAATCAAAATTATAAGTGAAGCCTGAAGATGTGATTGAATTGCTGCCATCTCATGATAAAACTTGAATGGAGGAGTTGCTTCTTATGGATGAGCAAAGAAGGTGGTTTCTTGAGGTAGAACTCACTCCTGGTGAAGATGCTGTGAACATTGTGGAAATGACAACAAAGGGTTTAGGATATTATGTAAACTTAGTTAACAGATTAGTGGCAGGGTTTGAGAGAACTGACTCCAGTTTTGAAAGAAGTTCTACCATGAGTAATATGCTTTCAAACAGCATCACATGCTACCAAGAAACCTTTCATGAAAGGAGGAGTCAATCCATGAGGCAAACTTCATTGTTGTCGTAAGAAACTGCTACAGCCACCCTGACCTTCAGCAACCATGATCAGTTAGCAGCCACCGATATTTAGTCAGGACCCTCCATCAGCAAAAAAGATTACAACTTGCTGAAGGCTCAGATGATTTTTAAATTAGGTATGTGCGTTTTCTTTGACTAAATGCTATTGCATGTGTAATAGACTGTTGAGTATTGTTAACATAACTTTTGTATGTACTGGGAAACCAAAAAATTCATGTGACTCGCTTTGTTGTGATAATTCTATTGGGGTGGTCTCCAGTTATCCCCAAAGTATGCCTATACTATCAGTTATTACTGATGTCAACAAAATTTTTTTGTTTGTTTGTTTTGAGATGGAGTCTCACTCTGTTGCCCAGGCTGGAGGGCAGTGGCATGATCTCAGCTCACTGCAAGCTCTGCTTCCTGGGTTCAAGCAATTCTAGTGCCTCAGCCTCCCTGGTAGCTGGGATTACAGGTGTGTACCACCATGCCCGGCCAATTTTTGTATTTTAAGTAGAGACGAGATTTTCACCATGTTGGCCAGGCTGATCTTGAACTCCTGACCTCAAGTGGTTCGTCCGCCTCAGCCTCCCAAAGTGCTGAGATTACAGGCATGAGCCACCATGCCTGGCTGATGTCAACACAATTATACATTATCAAAAAATTACATTCATTGATATCACCACCAATCTCATCAGAAAAAACTTTAAGTTTTGGGAAGCTGTCAAGCTCACAGTAGTGGTTGGTTGAAGTTTTCCAAAATTCTGATTTTTGCTTCATATCTCTAATTTGATCATTGGCAGTAAATATTATTTGCTTTTCTTTAAGTGATAGGCTCATTACACCCATTTTTGAGAATATATCTTCTAACTACCCAAATCTGGATAGACGTATTTTGTCATTCTTTCGAGTCAAAATGATGCTCCATGAAAAAAGAGGCCAGCTCACTTAATTAACTAATCATTGCACAAAAATGCTTTTAAGTTCCCATTCTGTTACACAGCTTATTAATACAACATGTACTCGGCAAGGTACGGTGGCTCATGCCTGTAATCCCAGCACTTTGGGAGGCCGAGGTGGGCGGATCACCTGAGGTCAGGAGTTGGAGACCAGCCTGACCAACATGGAGAAACCCCGTCTCTACTAAAAATACAAAAATTAGCCAGGCGTGGTGGCATATGCCTGTAATCCCGGCTACTCGGGAGGCTGGGGGAGGAGAATCGCTTGAATCCGGGAGGCGGAGAGGTTGCGGTAAGCTGAGATTATGCCGCTGCACTCCAGCCTGGGCAGTAAGAGTGAGACTCTGTCTCAAATAAAAAAAAAATAAACAACATGTACTCAAGGGTACTCAACATGTACTCAAGACTTCATTTAATAAAATAACTTTTTTACTGTTTTGTTGAGGATATTCTTAAATGAAACTGGCATTTTCTTTAAAAAAAAAAATGAGTGGTGGTGAAGAATATCATGATTACTGTAGTGTTTAGCTCTGTTTGATTTTTGCTGAGATGCCAGCAGTTTTGCTCACCATTGCTTTTGTATCAGTTCAAATAACATCTTAATATTAATGAAAATAGTTTTGACCTAGCAGACCTCTTGAAAGGGTTTTGGAGACCCCAGTTGTCTGTGAATCATACTTTGAGAACAGCTGCCTTAGGGATTACAGCATGTATTTTTGGCTTATCAAAGTCTAGTTGGTACTTCTGCCCTTTTCCTAGGCAATACAAGATTCTTAGAGCCTTTACCCCTCCCCTCTTCCATCATTGTTGTATATATGAATTCTGTACCAGGTTTTTTTTTTTTTTTTTAGACAGAGTCTCACTCTGTTGCCCAGGCTGGAGTGCAGTGGCACGATCTCTTGGCTCACTGCAAGCTCCGCCTCCCGGGTTCACGCCATTCTCCTGCCCCAGCCTCCTGAGTAGCTGGGACTACAGATGCCTGCCACCATGCCCAGCTAATTGTTTTTGTATTTTTAGTAGAGACGGGGTTTCACCGTGTTAGCCAGGATGATCGCCACCTCCTGACCTTGTGATCCGCCCGCCTCGGCCTCAAGTGCTGGGATTACAGGCGTGAGCCACTGTGCCTGGCAATTCTGTACCAGTTTTAAACACAAGTTATCTTTAATGTTGTTACCCATGTATTTAACACACCCTCCACCCCCGCTTTTTGCTTGCCGTTTCTTCCTGTATCACTGACCTTTTGAGATACGTCTTTTCTGCATGTGAGTCTGCTGTGTTTATATATCTGAAAATATATTCTTTTTGAGACGGAGTCTCGCTCTGGCCCAGGCTGGAGTGCAGTGGCGTGATCTCGGCTCACTGCAAGCTCCGCCTCCCTGCAAGCTCCGCCTCCCAGGTTCACGCCATTTTCCTGCCTCAGCCTCCCGAGTAGCTGGGATTTACAGGCGCCCGCCACCATGCCTGGCTGATTTTGGATTTTTAGTAGAGACGGGATTTCACCGTGTTAGCCAGGATGGTCTCGATCTCCTGACCTCGTGATCCGCCCACCTCGGCCTTCCAAAGTGCTGGGATTACAGGCGTGAGCCACCGCTCCCGGCCTGAAAATATTTTTATCACACTTTCATGAGGTATGTGTTGAGAGGTTCTTTTTTTGGGGAGGGGGGGTGGAATTCGAGCATATGAACTTCCAGTTCTACCACCATTTGTTGAAAGACTGCCTTTTTTTTTTTTTTTTGAGATGGAGTCTCTCTCTGTCGCCCAGGCTGGAGTGCAGTGGCTGTGATCTTGGCTCACTGCAACCTCTGCGTCCTGGGTTCAAGCGATTCTCCTGCCTCAGCCTCCCGAGTAGCTGGGATTGCAGGCGTGCGACACCACGCCCGGCTAATTTTTGTATTTTTAGTAGAGACGAGGTTTCACCATGTTGGCCAGGATGGTGTCCATCTCTTGACCTCGTGATGCACCTGCATTGGCCTCCCAAAGTGCTGGGATTTCAGGTGTGAGCCATCGTGCCTGGCCTTTTTTTTTTTTTTTTTTTTTAAGAAATTGTCTTTGCACATTGTCAAAAACCAGTTGGCTGTATTTCTGAGGGTCAGTTTCTGGGTTCTCTGTCTTCTGTTGATCTGTATCTTCTGTTGATCTGTATGTTTATCTTTTCACGAATACCATACTGCCTTGATTGTTATAGCTTACTGTATTAAGTCTTGAAATTGGGTAATATATATTCTCTGGCTTTGTTCTTTTTCATAATTGTTTTGGCTATTCTAGTTCCTTTGCCTTTCTGCTTGCTGATATATACAAAAAGGCTCACTGAGATTTTGATTATGATAGCCTTTATATGTCTCTATAAGAACATATACATAAAAATTAGGGGGGATTGATATTAACAATGAGTTTTCCACATGTAGATCCTGCACATATTTTGCTAGATTTATACCTAAGTACTCCTTTCTTCCGAGGGTCGGGGCAGATGTTACTGTAAATTTTTTTTTTTTAATTTCAAATTCCAATTGTTCATTACTAGTATATTGGAATATAACTGACTATTGTATATTCACCATGAATATTATACTTCTCAGTTCTAGTATTTTCTTTAATTTCAACTTTTAACTTGCCACAGTCTATCTTCAAATAATATTTATACTATGTCGTGTGTGGAATGGACCTTACAAGAGTATACTTCATTTCTCTCATTGTGGTCTTTTGTGTTGTCATACGTTTTACATCGGTGTGTGTTGTAAACCTCATAACACATTGTTACTATTTTTTTTACTTTAAACAGTCTCCTTTTAAAAAATAAAACACTTTCTGGTGTATAATTTACATATACCGGCATACCTTGGAGATATTGGGAGTTTGGTTTGGTTCCAGACCACTGTAAGAAAGCAAATATCACAGTAAAGTGAGTCATACAATTTTTTTGATCTCCTGGTGCATATAAAAGTTATGTTTACACTATACTGTAGTCTCTTAAGTGTGTAATAACATATCTAAAAAAATGTGTACACCTTAATTGAAAAATAGTATTTTGTTGCTTAAAAATGCTGACACGTTTTTTAGCAATAAAATATTGTTAAGCACATGCTATTGGAAAACTGGCGCTGATAGACTTGCCACAAACCTTCAATTTGCAAAAATTTGCAGTAAAGTGAAATGCAGTAAAATGAGGGATGCCTGTGTGTAATTTCACTCATTTTATGTATTTGATGTGTTTAGACAAATGCATATACTATGTGATCTTTTGAGACTGGCTTCATTCACTCAGCATAATGTGTTGGAGATTGACCCATGTGTTACGTCAGTAGTTCATTCCTTTTTGTTGTTAAATAGTATTCCATCGTATGGATGTATCACAGTTTGTTTATCCATTTATTCATTGAAGGATTATTTGGGTTATTTCCAGTTTTCAGTGATTATGAATAAAACTGCTATAAATATTCATTTATAGGTTTTGGTATGAGCATAACTTTTAACTTCTCTAGGTTATATATTTAGGAGTGGGATTACTGAGTCATGTGGTAAATGTATGTTTAACTTTCTACTTAACTGCCAATCTGTGTTCTGGAGTGATTGTAATATTTTGCATTCTCACCAGCAGTGTATAAGAGTTCCACTTGTTCTGCATCCTCATTAACACTTGGTATTGTCACTTTTTGAAAATTTTAACTATTCATATAGATAATGTAGTGGTACCTCTTTATGGTTTTAATTGATTTTTGTAGCTTTACAATAGGTCTTAAAGTTAGGACATGTGGACCAGGCACAGTGGCTCACACCTGTAATCCCAGCGCTTTGAGAGGCAGAGACAGGTGCATCACTTGAGGTCAGGAGTTCGAGACCAGCCTGGCCAACATGGTGAAACCCCATTTCTTCTAAAAATACAAAAATTAGCCAGGCGTGGTGGTGGGCGCCTGTAATTCCAGCTACTCGGGAGGCTAAGGCAGGAGGATCGGTTGAACCCCAGAGGCAGAGGTTGCAGTGAGCCGAAGTTGCACCACTACACTCCAGCCTGGGCAACCGAGCGAAACTCTGTTAGGACATGTGAATTCTCTAACCCTATCATTTTTCAAAATTGTTTTGCTTATTCTAGTTTCTTTGCTTTTCCATATACATTTTACAGTCTTCTGTATCTACAAAAAAATCCTACGGAATTTTGATTGAAATTTCATTAAATCTGTACATCACTTGGGATACTTCTCATCTTAATGCTATTGGGTCTCCCAATTTCATGAACCACAGTATCTCTCTGCACTTATTTAGGACTATTTAGGACTTCTTTGACTCTTTTCACCAGGGCTTTGTAGTTCTTCTAGCATATACAGATTCTGCTGTACATATTTTGTTATATATTTCATATTTTTGGAGTTATTGTAAGTGATAAAAAATTTTGCTTCCAGTTGTTCATTGTTAGTTTATAGAAATGTAATTTATCTTTGTATGTTGACTTTGTAGCATATGTCCTTGCTAAACTCAGTTACTAGTTACAGGAGGGTATTTGGGGATAGATTTCTTGGGTCAGTTGTGTTTTAAGGAGATTTTAAAAATTGAGAAAAATGTCTTATAATTAATTACCCATGAGCTACTATTTCAGGTACTCTTTATTTTGTTGTATAGATCAAGATTTCCATGTGGTATAATTTTCTTTCTGCCTGAGAATTTCTTTTAACATTTCTTAGACTAGGTTTTCTGGTGATTAATTCTTTAAGCTTTTGTATATCTGAAAAAGTATACTTTCATCTTTATTTATGGAAGATATTTTTGCTGGGTATAGAATTGTAGGTTGTATGGTGCCAGTTGACATTTAGAAAAAAAAAAAATAGGATTGTAGGTTGATAGAGCCGCCTTCCCCTCCCATTTATTAACTATAAGGGTATTGTTCCATTTTATTTCAGCTTGTATTGATTTCTCCAAGAAGTTTTCCCATACATATGCTATATAGCCTGAAAAGTTTCTTTAGGCAGTAAGCTTGGGGTAATTTTAGAGCTCACATTCATTATTTTCTGTTTACTGTCATGTGTTTTGATATTCAGTGTCTAAAATTCTTTGTTTAGTTATTTAATTGTTATATTCAGGAGTAAATTTGGTCCCTTTTACTGCATCTTGGCCTGAAGCAGAAGTCCAAAGACTTAAGAATTTTTAATCTCGTAATGCCTTATAGAGTGGAAGATTGAGATGCCAAGAATATCACTTCAGTAATTCAAATGTATGCCTTGTGTGGAGAATGTTGGGTTTAAGGTTTCTTCTGACGCTAGTGGGTTGGTATTTATTTCACTGGTTTAAAATAAAAAATTTGAATACGAGCTTAGAGATTCAAGCTACGTTGAAATGGTATTTTGGATGGTCAAATTTCATATTTTATATGAAAGTCTTTGAGTATTTAGTGTTATAAATTATGAGTAGTTATGACAGTTTTCCTTTAAATTCGGATTTTTGGCAATATATGATTTTAGAACTGGTTTTTCAGATGAGCTTTTTCAAGTTAGTGGAGCACATTGTTAAAACAGCCACTAATAATGAGAGATACTTAAATTTGCCCACTACTTTATTACCTTTACCCTTTCACTTCCTAAAGGAAAAACCTTCCTAGTCATATTGGAAAAATTTATAGCTGTGATAGACTGGAGCAGGGCTACCACCTAGTGGTTTAAATAGACACGGGCCCTTATGGAGTATCTGAATGTGTAATGCAACTATTTGTCCTTTGATCTTTTATTAATCAGTGAAGCATTTGTGTTTTGCTTTGTTATTCATTCTTGCTATTTGTGGATCACAGTGGCAGATCAGATTTTCTTTTCTTTCTTTTGAGATGAAGTCTTGCTCTGTTGCCCAGGCTGGAGTGCAGTGGCACGATCTTGGCTCATTGCAACCTCTGCCTCCCAAGTGATTATCCTGCCTCAGTCTCCCGAGTAGCTGGGATTACAGGTGCACACCACCATGCCTGGCTAATTTTTGTATTTTTAGTAGAGATAGGGTTTCACCATGTTGACCAGGCTGGTCTTGAATTCCTGACCTCAAGTGAACTGCCCGCCTCAGTCTCCCAGAGTGTTGGGATTACAGGTTTGAGCCACTGCACCTGGCCCAGATTTTCCTCATTAGTATTTTTAGAAACAAATTTGATTTTTAGGAGTTCCTTATATATTCTAAATATGAATCCTTTGTCGCTACACGTGTTGAAAGTATATTTTCTCAGTCGTGGCTTGCCTTTATACTTATTTTTTTTTTTATAAACATAAGTTCTGAGCATTGACGTAGTTGAATTAATCTATCAGCCTTTTTTTAATGACTTGTACTTTTTGTCTAATTTTAAAGAAATCCCATGCTATCCTGATGTCAGAGCCATTTTTCCGTGTTTTCTTCTTAAGGATTTATATAGTTTCACGTTAGGGCCTTTAATAGGTTTTTTTATATGTAGATACAGGAGTCCACTTTATTTTTTGTGTTTTTTTTTCTCCTGTTAGAAATAACTTGCAGGCTTGCCACCACTTTTTTGTTAGGTTATTGTTTGCCAGTTGCGTTACGATTTTCCACACATGCAAGTTCTGTTTCTGAGCGCTCTATTGCTAAATATATGTATTCATGCACCAGCTTTCTTGATTTCTGTATCTATATTGTGACTCATGGTATCTGGTACAATGCTAACTTTCTTTTATGTTTGTAGTATTTTTCTGTCTTTTTTCTTTAAATCTTTCTATGTTATATTTTAGGTGTGTCTAAATTGCATAGATCTGGATTTAAAAATTTTGTTGAAAGTCTTTTTCTTAGCATATTTGTTGTGATTAAAATATTGCATTAAATAATATTTATTTAAATATATCTACATATGGATTACCTTCTTTGCTCTGCCCTTACCCTCCATCTCCCCACCAGGTATAGTGAGCTTTTGAATATAAAGACTTTTTTTGGGGGGCGGGGGGAACTGTAGGATTTCTTTTAGGCCAGGAATGTGATAGTACTGTGTTTGATTTTGGCCTATACTTTGGATTGTTATTAGTTGAAGACTATCTATAGTTAAATTGTAATCTGAAGTTTGTGTTCTACCCAGGTCAGATGAATTCAGGCTTATGGTTGTAAATCCTCAGATTATCTTTCTCTCTCTCTCTCTCTCTCTCTTTCTCTCTCTCTTTTTTTTTTTTTTGATGAGTTTCGCTCTGTCGCCCGGGCTGGAGTGCAGTGGCACGATGTTGGCTCACTGCAAGCTCCACCTCCGGGGTTCACGCCGTTCTCCTGCCTCAGCCGCCTGAGTAGCTGGGGTTACAGGCGCGGGCCACCATGTCTGGTTAATTTTTTGTATTTTTAGTAGAGACGGGGTTTCACCGTGTTAACCAGGATGGTCTCGATCTCCTGACCTCATGATCCGCCCACCCCGGCCTCCTAAAGTGCTGGGATTACAGGCGTGAGCCACCGCGCCCGGCCAATACTCAGATTTTCTTTTCCACTGATTGCCATCATGGATTGGCAGTTTTCTTTGTCCTTTAAGAACAGTTTTAAAATAACATTTAAAAATTGTTTTATCATTGCATTTTAGTTTTTACTTAGATTGAATGTGTTCGCTCATTGAGGCGCTCAGTGTTCTGAGGGGGTGTCTTATTTGACTCTTAGGTGGCTTTCAGTCCTTGTGTTCTGTCCCCCAAATAAGGCCCCTAAACCCAACACTAAGATTCAACAGGCTTTCAGAATGTCATATAAAAAGTCACATTGATATTCTGTCTCCAGTTCTCTTAGTTCTGGTTCCCCTGACCGCCCCCAAAGTCCATTCTTTGTAGGACTTAAGAACTTTGAACTTAAGAACTTTGTGTTGGTTGCCTGCCATTGTGTTTTATCTGACATCTTTAGTTTTCAGCACAAGGTTTCAGTGGTTGTCCTGAAGTGGAAACCCTTTCCGACTCTTCATTTTATGGCTTACATGGAAAATTGATAGTACCAATTACTGAGAGAATTTCTTGAGGGCTCTTAAGATTGGTACGTATACAAGGGCTCTGTTTGAAAGACTTTGGCTGCCCTGGTATCCTGGCTGTTTTATGCCAGCCAATGCTCTAGTGGTTAAAAGCTCTCCCTGTCTTGCCACTCCTATTACCCATTACCAGTATATTTGTTGAAGAACTTTGGTTGTAGAATATAAATTCCAGAAACAGAGCTGTGTGTGCATGGTTAAGTTTTTTAGTTCATGAGAGAAGGGGGAAATTAAAGATCTTGACTCATACCTGGCCAGTACAACATTGCACAGGGAAGAAAAATGCAATTAGGTGCTTATTTTACAGTAGAAGAAAATATTGGTAAGTGTTTACATCGGGTCAGGTTCTGGGATTTTCTAATTCTGAACTGAACCTATGTACTGTAAAGGAAATGGTGGGTGATTTTGAGAAAATAGGGAAACTTTTACATCAAAAACTCTGTAAAGAAGTCAAAGGTAAATGCAATCTGGGAAAAAATATTCTGTAACATTATATATAGAAATCCTTTATATATAAATGGCACCTGACAGATCATTTAGGAAAAGAACTATGATGTAGTATACCGAGAACTGTGCACGATGTATGGACAAGCTGATAATTCATTAAAGAAGTAATAAACTTAGCTGGTAAATATTAGGGAAAAAGTAATGAAAAAAACTTGAAATAAGCACTGCTAGTGGAAGGTTATATTGGTTCAGCTTTGCTGGTTGGCTTATCAGAAGCTTAAATTGTGCTTTTAATTTGACTGCGAGGAACTTACCCTAATAATAGCAAAAACTTGGTTAACAGTCAGATACTCTTCAATAGAAACAAATTATAGTTTAACTGTTCAGTAAAATGCTATGCAGATGTTAATTTTGAGATCTATGTGTTTTGACATGATAAACAATATATTGAATCAAATACAAATTTTATAAAACTTTATAAAATTGCATGTAAAGATTTGTACTAGGCTGGGTGCGGTGGCTCACTTCTGTAATCCTAGCACTGTGGGAGGCCGAGGCAGCTAGATCACTTGAGTTCGGGAGTTTGGGAGACCAGCTTGTTCAACGTGGCGAAACCTTGTCTCTACAAAAAAATACAAAAATTGGCCGGGCGTGGTGGTGTGTGCCTGTAGTTCCAGCTACTTGGGTGGCTGAGGCAGTAGGATCGCTTGAGCCTGGGAGGTCCAGGCTGCAGTGAACATGATGGCGCACCTCTGCACCCTAGCCTCAGTGACAAAGTGAGACCTTTCAAAAGAGATTTTTACTCTTTGCATACATGCATAGTGAAAAGTCTGAAAGGGTATATTTGGGCCTATTAAAAAGCTTTTTTTAATTTTTAATTTTAAGGCACTTATTTTGGGGGAGGATCCTTTATCATGTTGCAGTTTCTCTAGATTTAAGGTTTTTCATATGTTCAAGAAATAAATCTAAGTGCCTACATATTAGAAGTTGTGGAATTCAAGGCATATTTTCGGTGGAGCTCATGCTCATAAACTCTATCTCTTCCACCTTTTCATGCAATCTGAAGTACTTGCTGCTTCCTTTTTATGTGCATTTATTTAAAAATGTGCGTAAGGCAAAGGAATGCATACTTTGCTACCAAAGATATTAATTTGAACTACATATTTGACCCCAGGGTACAGCAAGCAGAATAATGTAGTCTTTTACTTTCATAAAGATATGGTCTACATAATTTTGCTCCAGGCAGGCTTTCTTTATACATGTATCTTTGGAATTCTGAGTTAAATGTGTACAGCTTAAATGACAGGCATAATGATTACTGTAAGACTGTTTCTGTCAATCTCTAGGTAAATAATAGACCAAACCTCTAGGTAAATAATAGACCCCGTGGGAGTAGCACAAGCAAATTAAATTTAAAAATAAAGGGTTATAATGCCAACCTTTTTTTTTTTATTTTGAGACGGAGTCTTGCTCTGTCACCTAGGCTGGAGTGCAGTGGTGCATCTCGCTGCAAGCTCCGCCTCCCAGGTTCAAGCGATTCTTCTGCCTCTGCCTTCGAGTAGCTGGGACTACAGGCGCGTGCCACCACGCCCTGCTAATTTTTGTATTTTTGGTAGAGACGGGGTTTCACCATATTGGCCAGGCTGGTCTCGAACTCCTGACATCGTGATCCACCTGCCTCGGCCTCCCAAAGTGCTGGGATTACAGGCGTGAGCCACCGTGCCCGGCCTCGCTAACTTTTTTATATGGAAAATCACAGGATCATTCTGAACTGAAATTATCTCTCATACTGTCCTTGGCCCCCAATTTTAAAATATACAGTTTTTTAAAGATCATTTAAGGCTTAATTTGTATTCTTAATTTGAGTAAGGAGACTTTATAATGTACTTGAATATATTCCATCTTTACAATGTTACATTTAGGATGCTACAAAAATACTTGGAAAATAACTTAGCTGTTGTGTCAATACAGCTTCTTTTTATTTAATGTATACCCTGGGTGTGAGTGTGTGTTTGTGTGTGTGTGTCTGTGTGTGTGAATATAGAATCCATTAATTCATGTGGTTGCATGCATCTAAGATAAAAGTTTTGGAGTTAGTAGTAAACCAGCAACTTGTTGACTGTTGAGACAGTACAGCTTAGTTTGCTTTGTTGCAGCTGTATTTGTCATTTCTTCGGAATATGATGAAGTTTGTCTCCAAATAATCTGATCAGTCTTTTATTCTTTAATTCATAGTACCCTCCCTTCCCCCTTTTTCCTTTTTCTCCTTTTTTTTTTTCCTTTTTGCCTTTGTTAGATGCCCAGGCACTCCACAGCACCAGGTGTTATCAGTACCAGCTCACATTCCTTTCCTTATTCGGAAAGAGGACTTTCTAGCTCATTACAGACACCCCTTCCCCTTTCCTCTCCACTTTCTTTTACGTGCCCACCTTATCTAAAAAAATTCAAATGTTTAGCTAACTGGGATTAGTTTAGATTGTACGATCTGACCCCGGCCAGTGAGGAAAGGGTACAGGGGCAGGACTTGCATCAGGAATAAAGACTCTCTTGCCCCTTTGTTCAGGTGTGCTCTCATGGCGTCTGGCCAGGGAGGCACCCCTCTGTGCAGAAGTAAAATTGCTTTGCTAAGAATCCTTTGTTCGAGTGTTCAATTTCCTTAGGATTTTGAACGTTATTCCTAACATTTGCCAAAAATATTAAAGAGAGAAAAATCAACAACACAAGGTAAACTAAGGAGTTGTCATTCCGAAGCTGCAAAAAAGTAGGATAAAGCTGTTTATCATTTTCCAGATACACACCACACTTAGTCTGAACTGGTATATTATTTTATACATATACATATGTGTATCTGTAGTAGTGTTTTATTTTTCTGTCACAGGTGTCTTTTGAATATGGGAACTTAGTTTTTTTTTGGTTGGGTTACTTTTGGATGTGTTTATGTCTGGTTTTTTTTATTTTTTGTAATAGTGATTATTGCTTTTCATAATGATTTAAAATAAAGAGGGGTGAGAACTGAGGCTAAGTCTTGGAATGGTTTCTGAGAGCTGGGAGTTGAAATTTTATATGTTGCTTTTCTGATTGGTGTGGAGTTGGTGGGGAGGAGGAGCTAGTGTGTAGGACAGAAAGCTGATTATGGAGAGGGTCGTTTTTGCACTTGACTTTAGGTCCCTGGGCATGACCTGAGTCAACTACCTTACTGCTCAGAGGCTGTGAAGCCATACTGTTTGAATCCACCCTTTGCTAATTTGTAGCTTTGTGACCATGAACACAGGATTTACTTGGGCCTCAGTTTTCCTGTCAGTGAAGTAGGGATAATTACTGTAATAGGCCCCATTTCATAGTGATTGTGAGGATTAAAGAATAAGTATATGTAAGTTGCTTAGAATAGTGCTTGGTACATATCAAGAGCTCAAATATTAGCTATCAGCACTTTACTAAGTTGTCTGGTTTGATTTCAGTAGTGTAATTCTTTGAGAGTATTTTGCGATAGCAAAGTGTTTTAAATAGTTTATTTGAAAAAGAATGATTCTTCAGGTGCCAGTGATGGTTTCTTGAATGTGGAATGATGCTTGTTTACTCATTAGCATTCACCACATCCCATGAATGCAGAGGAGTAGGTCCAAAGAGACTGAAAAATCTAGGATTGAGACTGGCATCTGTAACTTTTATTCTACCGACTCTTTTTTTTCTGAGACGGAGTTTTACTCTCATTGCCCAGGCTGGAGTGCAGTGGCGTGATCTCTGCTCACTGCAACCTCCGCCTCCCAGGTTCAAGCGAGTCTCCTGCCTCAGCCTCCTGAGTAGCTGGAATTACAGGTGCCCGCCACCACGCCCAGCTAATGTTTTGTATTTTTAGTAGAGGCAGGTTTTCATCATGTTGGCCTGGTTGGTCTCACCTCAGTCTCCCAAAGTGCTGGGATTATAGGCGCGAGCCACCACGCCTGGCCCCTCTACTGACTCTTTTGACAAAAGATGTGTATTAATTGAAAGTAGGAAAGAGAGAGACAGCGTAGAGTGACAAATGCATAAGTTCCTTTATCATCTCTAAAATGTTAGATATGGATGACGATTAACTGGTTTTCTTTTTTTCTTCCCTCCATCCTTTGTGTGTGTGTTAATGATTATTTCATTAGGCAGTTGTTTTGTTGTTGTTGTTGTTGGTTTTGTTTTGAGACAGGGTCTCACTCTGTTACCCAGGCTGCAGTGGCATGATCACAGCTCACCGCAGCCACCACCTCCTGGGCTCAAGTGATCCTACCACTTCAGCCTCCTGAGTAGCTGGGACCACAGATGTGTACCATCATGCCAGCATAATTTTTAAAAATGTTTTTGTAGAGATGGGAGTCTCCCTATGTTGCCCAGGCTGGTCTCCAGTAATCCCCCCACCTCAACCTCCCAAAGTGCTGGGATTACAGGTGTGAGCCATTGCAGCCAGCTTTGTTTTTTTTTTGTTTGTTTGTTTTTGTTCTTAAGCGAGGAAAGAGGGTTACACACACATCTGTCTCTTAAAGAATTCTCAACAGTCAGTCAGTTCTGGGCTGCACTAGAACTCTACTGTTCCAGGAACATGGGCTTCCGTTTCCTACTCTGCCGTTCTCAGCTATGGCATCTACCTCTTAGTCCAGGAGAGTTACTGAAGTTCTTGCCATCTGGGTGATTCTACCCAAGTAGGCAGAGGACGGGTTGAAGTGGAGCCTGTCTTTCCCTTATATTCCATTGGTCAGAATTTAATCACCAAGCCACACCTGCAAGGATGACTGGGAATCTCAGCCTTCAGTCTGTGTAAAAATGTGCCTAATTAAATTTAGGGGTTCTATTAACAAAGGGGAGGAGAAAGGATATCTGAGACACCTAGAATCTGAAGCAAGTTACAAAACAGTGTTTATAAAAATATTAGTAAGGTAGGGAAAGTATATGTGCTTACATCTGCACGATATAATCTCTCTTTTTTTTTTCTTTACAATATAATTTTGAATATGTTAGAAATTTTAAACATTTGTTGCTCCTGGGAAAGGGAACTGGGTGGCTGGGGTCAGGACTAGGAGAGAGACTTTTTGCTATATGTGCCTTTTTGAAGTGGTGATAAATAAATTTTCAAAAATAGTAAATGAAATTAAAAAGAAAAAGTCTGCGTTTGATATATAAGTTCAGGAGTAGGTATGCCATTAAGAATCAGTAATACTTTATGCCTGTAATCCCAGCACTTTGGGAGGCCAAGGCAGGTGGATCATTTGAGACCAGCCTGGCCAGCATGGTGAAACCCCGTCTCTACAAAAAGTACAAAAATTAGCCAGGCATAGTGGCGTGTGCATGTAGTCCCAGCCACCTGAGGGGTTTGAAGTGGGAGGATCACCTAAGCCTGGGAGATCAAGGCTGCAGTGAGCTGTGATTGTGCCACTACACTCCAGCCTGGGTGACAGAGTGAGACCTTGCCTTAAAAAAAAAAATAAAAAAAAAAAAACCCACAGAAAAAAAAAACCCAACAACTTAAGATTATTTTAATTGTAACTCTTCTCTCATAAAAAAAAAAAAGTATAATGTGTTGACGTTTCAAAAATGGTTTAGGTTCAGGTAGTTTCAATCCTTTTAAATTCCTAAGCATATTTATGGTGTTTTAAAAGCAGCCAGGCAAAGGCATTGCCCAATACCCACAAACAGGAAGAATTTCCTTCTGATTTACGACACATCTTTCTGGAAAGGATATCAAGTTTAATGATGCATACACTTTTAGGGATTTGTTGGGAACAGGTCAGAAGAATAGTAATATTATACATTAGATATTATGTCTCTTTATACATAATGTAGAGTAAGAAAACACTCTAATAACTAAGCGGGTGGTGGTGATGGTACTGGTGCAGTAGAGAAACACCTTTTCTTGATATTGTCTGGATTGCTGCAACAAATTCTTTTACTGATCTGTGTCAGAGGGAGCAGGGGTGATCTGCTGTAGTTACATAGTTTGCCATCTCTTTAGGGTGTCTCAATAACAAGCTGTTAAAAATGTAGGAAGTTAGTGGGATGAGAGTTTGATGTGGGGTTGGAGTAGAGTGGGCTTTGTGTTGGGGAACAGGGAAAGAAAAAATATGGATGTGTAGGCTGGGACTGGAGCCAAGTACTCACTGTTATAGGCAGTAGGAAATAATTGGAAGTTTAAAAGCTGGGAAGCATGACAATAAATAGCATTGCTGTAAGAGTGGGTTTTGTTTGTTTAGGGTATGAGTTCGGCTGTAGAAACAGACCAGTAAAGGAGCAACAAGTGGCAGTAATGGTGTAGTACGGGCATTCATTGGAATTTGGGGAAATAATAGGTAAAAAGAAAAAGGGGAATGGTTATGGGAGAAGTGTTAGGGAAGACTTAGCAGTAATCAATTAGATGTGTAGGCATAAAGAAGTGATTTGACTAGGTGCTGTTAATGAAAAGGAAACTTAAAGAGAGAATTTTTGAACAGTGCAAGAAACTTAATTTTCATTTGGCAAATTTAAGATGATGTTGGGATGTCCAAGTGGAAAAAGTCTGGTATGTTGTTTAGAGTTAAAAGATTTCTTCTTCCATGTCTTTCTTCTTATTCCCTTCCCCGCCACCCCCTTCTCTTGTGTAAACAGAAGTTTATAGGGCACAAAGGTGACTCTTGGGAAAGTATCTTTAGTTAAGGACCAAGATAGTAAGGTGGAGCCAAGGAAGAAAGAGGACTGAGGAAGGCAGATGGGTTAGAAAAGAGGATTGAGGAGAAAAAAATGATATAGAGGAAAATAAAGGAGACAGGAACCAGTTTACCTTCACTTTGGATACCTAGCAGCCAATAAAAGTGACCAGGATGGAGTAGGTGCTCATTGATGAGTGACTGGTATAATACTAAGTGTTTTAAATTATTCACAGGTATTATCTAATTTAGTACCTTAAAAAAAAAAAAAAAAAAAAACTAGTGCAAAATATACATAACATGCAATTTGCCATTGTAAGTAACCTTTTCAAATGTACTGTTCAGTAGTGTTAGTCTCCGGAACTCTTTTCATCTTGTAAAACTGAAACTATACCCATTAAACAACTGGTAATATTTCAGTGATTTTAATAAAAATGTTTGAAATATTTATTCCCATTAGGTTAATATAGGGGTTTTTCTTTTTCCCTAAAATAGTCTTATTTTAAAGCTGTGTTGTCTTGAGTGGTCTTTTATTGAGAAAGTTGTAAGCTTCTAAAAACCATAATTCTTTTTTAATTTTTAATTTTCTTATTTTTTATTGTATAAATTTTACAGGGTTATACTTAGAATTATAGAGTCCAAGGATTAAAAAAAAAATGCAAATCAGAATTGTATCTAAAATATGGTATCTCCTTTCTAACCCCCACTAAAATAGCTTAGTAATATATGCTTTAATTCTTTGCATTGATATGAGCCAGTGATGGCCCGTTTAATTTTTGGTGTGTTTAATTTTTCCTACTTTCTGAATGAACTGAATTAAACTTGCTTATAAATTATACTCATTCATTGGCACTACCCAGAGTGCAATTAATCTTCTCTTCTAAGTGACTGCTTTTTAAATATTTAAGTAAAGCTTCAATCCCGTTTGATTCTCCTCAGTTAAACTTAGTTAAGATAGTTTTCTTATGACAGTTTCCACATCCTTTATCAAACTTGTAGCCCTCTTTACGTTATCACCTGTTGAAATGTGGTATTCAGAATTGATAATGCTGGAGATCTGATCAGACTAGACCTTGGTGAGCTGATTATTCCTGTTGATGTGTATAATATACTTTATTAATTTGGGCCATGAATACTTTTAAAATTTCCTTCTTTTTCCTTTTCCTTTTCCTCTTCCTTTTCCTTTTCCTTCGACAGGGTCTTGCTCTGTCGTCCAGGCTGGAATGTAGTGGCGCAATCATGGCTCACTGTAGCCTCAACTTCCCAGACCCAAGTCATCTTCCCGCCTCAAGCTTCCCACGTAGCTGGGATCATAGGCATGCACCACACCATGCCTGGCTAATTTTTTTTAATTTTTATAGAGACGAGGCCTCGCTATGTTGCCCAGGCTGGTCTCAAACTCCTGGGCTCATGGACTCCTCCTGCCTTGTGCTGGGATTATAGGCGTGCTGGGATTATAGGCGTGAGCCATCATGCCTGACCAAATAACCATATTTCACGGATGATACATTGACCTGTTGTCTGCTTAAATCCCTTAATCTGTTTTAAGGAGTCTGCTGGTTGCTGGATGCTCAACCACTGTGTATGTGTATGGTTGACTTTTAAAAATTATGGGCAGGGTCGGGCGTGGTGGCTCACACCTGTAATCCCACTACTTAAGGAGGCCAAAGTGGGCGGATCACCTGAGGTCAGGAGTTCAAGACCAGCCTGGCCAACATGGTGAAACCCCATCTCTACTAAAAATACAAAAATTAGCCGGGCATGGTGGTGGGTGCCTATTATTCCAGCTACCTGGGAGGCTGAGGCAGGAGAATTGCTTGAACGCAGGAGGCTGAGGTTGCAGTGAGCTGAGACCACGCCATTGCATTCTAGCCTGGGCAACAAGAGCGAAACTCCATCCCAAAAAATTAAAAATTAAAATTATGGGCAGGACTGCATATTTGTTTTTATTATATTCAGCCTAAAAATTTCACTTCATTTAAAACCATTGGGGTATTAAAATCTATATTTTCTCTACCATTTGTAGTCACTCAGCTACTGTAGTTAATCTTTTAAATTGGAAAAAAAAAGTTTAAATGTTGCATATATTTAACAATTCTAAAATATTGACAGTGTCCTATTTTAGCAAGGCACTGACCAAGTTCATCATAAAAGATTAATACTGCACATTAAAAAAATTAAATTAGTTACATGTCTGTGTTCACAAGCTCAAAACTTCATCTGTCAAGGTTTAGAAATAACAGGGTAATGGTAACGTTACTTTTCTGGGATAGCTGGTTTTTAAAATAATAACAGTGCAGCAGATATCACGCACAAGTTATATTGAATGTTGTGGAATATGGCACTATGATGGAAATAAAAAACACACCCAAGCTTTCTACGTAGCTGGGAGGATCTTAGTTTATTTATTTACCTTTTCAGTGTTTTTTTTTTTTTTTTTTTTCCTAGTAAGGTGGTAAGGATTATGGATGTGCAATCCACCAGCGATAAACAATTAGAGGATGTAACAGTGATTTTTGTGGAGGGTATTGCTTTTATCCTCCTTGCTGCAATTTTATTATTTTTATAGGCTTTTCATTTATAAACATAAGAAATTTTGCTTTCCTAATATTTAGTATATGGATTGAATATTAAGTTGTTTTTAGGCTTTAAGAATTATCGAGGTCTATACTGTCCAGTATGGTAGCCATTAGCCACATGTTTATTTAAATTTAAATATTAAAATGAAACAATTTAAAAATTGACTTGTCCACTTGCCCTAACCATGTTTCAAAGTGCTCAGTAACCACATGTGTCTAGTGACTACTGTATTGGACAGCACAGATCATAGGGTATTTGTATCATTGCAGAAATTGCTCTGTTGATTGCTGATGCAACCACAAATGATTTTCTTTCAAATTTCTGACTATCCTTACACTAAAGGTATGGGATGAGTCCCGGGGGAAAGTGTAATCATTCTTTAATGATTTTTTTTTTGTTTGTTTGTTTGGAGACTGAGTCTAGCTCTGTCGCCCATGGTTGGAGTGCAGTGGTGCGATCTCACCTCACTGCAACCTCTGCCTCCCAGGTTCAAGCAATTCTCTTGCCTCAGCCTCCTGAGTAGCTGGGACTACAGGCGCCCACCACCATGCCCGGCTTATTTTTTTGTGTTTTTAGTAGAGACAGGGTTTCACCGTGATAGCCAGGATGGTCTCGATCTCCTGACCTCGTGATCCGCCTGCCTCAGCCTCCCAGAGTGCTGGGATTACAGGCGTAAGCCACCGCGCCTGGTCCTTTTAATGATTTTTATAAGAATAGAAATAATATAGGTTAATTATGAAAAAATCTCAAAAATATAGAAAAGTAAAATGAACAAAATACAAGGAAGATTCTGTGTGGGACAACTATATAGACTTTTTTTTGCTGTGACACAGCCCTCAGGAGATTCTGAGAACATGTGTCCCTAGACTTTCTTTTTTTAGCACCTGTTTTATATTCCAGTCCTCCTTCTCTGCAGTTGTGTATGAAGATACTGTACAGGGATGATTTTATTTGTATACATTTAAAATTTAAAAAGCAAGAAATAAAAATAATCCTATTGACTGGAGATATTTTTGCTTTATGGAAGTTTATCTGAACATCGTTCTGAATCTAAACAGTAATTGTATATCTTCTGTTATCGTTAGCCTTTTGGGTAAAAATATAAAAATTTCTGTGTTTTATTCTAGATTATTGTATGAGTTAGGAGTATTGGAAATTATCTCAAGTTGTTTATTTTCCTTTAAATGTTCTTTAAAAAGTGTGTTAGATATTTGGCTATATCTGATATTAGAATTACCTCAGATACTTCGAATAAATTCATAAAGTTTCACTATGAAGTGGTAATACAGAGTTCTTGGCAACTTTCTTCTGCCTTTTTGCTCATTTTCATCTCATTTGATGTTTGGCTCTGTCAGCATCGTTGACCACCAACGTTAGTTTGGTAGGTGCATGGCAGCTTTATGGGGAAATTAAGAATT
Organism: Theropithecus gelada; assembly: GCF_003255815.1. Classification (NCBI taxonomy): domain Eukaryota; kingdom Metazoa; phylum Chordata; class Mammalia; order Primates; family Cercopithecidae; genus Theropithecus; species Theropithecus gelada. The sequence continues at coordinate 14,324,265 of NC_037689.1, read as the reverse complement.
TGTGATTACCCTGAGTATATGAGTACCTGAATTTAAAATCAACCATTCTGGGTTTTACCTGATTTTATATTTCATGATGATCAGCATTATGTATAATATTAATTTTGGTGTGTTCCTTAGTTTTATGACAAGTAGAAGATAGGCAATTGATGATCAAGGCAGTGGCATGAAGGGTGATAAGAGGAAGTAAACAGTGTTGGCATCTTTTTTGTTTATATCATTAAAGACAATTTGTGTTTATATCTTGAATCCTTTTTACCATGAAAATATAGTTGCTTATAAATTTAATGTTAATCAGCCATATGAAGCTCTCAGAGGAGTAGGAAAGGTTTATAAATAACTTAAGAGTTTTAAAAAATCATACACTCACTATTATCATGAGAACTTTATTTACAATATTCTTATTCATTTAATGTAAAATTAAGAATTCCATTGTATCCCAGTAATGTTATGTATTTCTCTGATATTATAAAGCACTATAATAAATTGTATTTTTATACTCTAACCATCTGCTAGATAAGAATTATATATGACTTAAGTAAAAAGGATTTTGAAATTTCATACCTTCAGATTATAGTAATTTCTGAGACTTCAGTGTAGCGTTCAGACTTTTTTAGTTATAGGGAAGCAGAAAGATTAGTTTTCAGTGATTATGATTTGGTACACATAGCTAAGAGTAGAATAGGAATTGAAGACAAGTTCTTTTATAAACCCTTAGGCTTTAAGGATAGTAGACTCAGCCTAGAATTCGCCTTGTTTAGAATGGATTATCCAAACTTGTTGAATATTTATTTATGTGCTTAGGATAGGTAAATGTTAGGATATAAATTTTTAAACTCTATATTAAAGGCTCTGTATTTTACAGGAGAGGAAAAATGAAGGCATTCGAAGTGAGTACTCTGTCCCACATCACATTTTCTTATCTCAACAAAGTTCTTGAAGTGGTAGTGAAAGTTTTTTATTGTGATAGAAACTAAGCAAGTTTCTTTCTTTGTGTGTACCAAACTTGAAAGTGTTCCTGGGAGTATATCAGAGATTTGAGAATTGACACACATTCCTTACTTTAATGACTCTGGGACACATTATTAACAGAGCAATGTTATGGAGCACTGAATTGTTAATGGGAGAAATTTTGACAAAAGTATTGGGAACCTTGAGAGAATTAGAGCTTTGTTATTACCTGTGATGGTAAAGAAACAAGTACCTATTGTGTGCCGAACACTGAGATAAAGCCTTACAGAAGTTTTCTACTTTTAATCCTTTTATCAGCTCTTTGAGTGTTACTAAAATAGAGAGGATAAATTCCCCAGAATCTCCTGTAGCAAATGACAACTGGAATTTGTAGTCAGGCTCTACAACTGGGTTCTTTCCGTTGTTCATTTTCTCCTGCAGTTGTCCTGTGTTATAAAAACTAATTGATACTGTTAAAATAATGTTATTTTTTTCTTTGGGGGAGGAAATGTGAGAAGGAGAGCATATGCTTGTATTGGAGTTAGGAAGTAAGATCAAAAATAGAGTTGGTGTGTTTGGGCAGTATATGGTAGTTTAAAACTGGTAGACGTTCTGGCAAAAAGTCAGTAAAAGCAGTTCAGTGTAAATTTTAGGTATTTTTATTACTGTAGAGTTTCTATGAGATCTCACATAATTCAATAAAGTTCTTCCCACCTGTGGGAAAGATGTATATTGTTTATATTTGAGAGCATTTTTGTTTATATCAACAGGGACCACAGTAATAATTTAGACTTTCAACTTATGAATAAAATTATCAAAGTGCTCCTACATTATCTTATTTGGCAAGTATTGTTTCCATGTATAAATGGGAAAAGTACTTATGCCATAACTAGTGGCTCTTTTAATAAATACATAGGGAAGCTGTTCCTTCTATAGAATGCTGTATTGAATATGTCTAAGATAGAAGTGAAATTTTCAATATTGACTTCTTAGGTGATTGAATGGAGGCTATATGCATTATCTTGGGGAGGAAAGGTTTTTAGAGCTTTATTTTTTGCTTACATATTTGTATTTTTTTATTTCTAGGCTGTTCGCTGCTATGAATCTCTAATCTTAAAAGCTGAAGGAAAAGTGGAGTCTGATTTCTTTTGTCAATTAGGTCACTTCAACCTCTTATTGGAAGATTATCCAAAAGGTAATTTTTTTCTTGTTCATTATTGTTTGATTTATACATGTGTTGGATTGTAATTATTTGTGCTTTATCAAGAGGACTTTCCTAAGAAATTGTAAGTGCATGAGCACACTAAACAATGAGAAAGAAAAGTAGAGTAGATGGAAATGGAAAAATGTCATATGACCCCATCTAAATCATCAATAAGTTGGCTATTCAGTAAAAGTGAAAACCACCTGCATGTGCAGTGCAGTTTTGTTCTGCCTTGTGAAAATCCTTGCCCTTGAAAGGCCTTGCCATAGTAGAAAGTGACCTAGTTTGATATAGACATTTGTACATTGATGGATACTTTGGAAAGGTAAGAAAAACTCAGCATCTTTCTTTATCCTATTTAAAACATTTCCATTTTAGCTAAAAAATACTTGAACGAAAATCTGATCGTTAACTAGCCATGTTATTGTAAACATAAGTAATACAGAGAGATGATCACAGATGAGCCTTGGATAAAACTAGCTTTTAAAATTTACTTGAAATGTTTTTCCTTTAAGAAACAAGTGAGTTAAATAACTGAAAGTAGTCAGCCCCCTAAGATTTGCCCTTTTTATGATATCAAGCTGCCAACTCAGACCATTACTCAGGAAGTTAAAAGCACCCCCAAACCCTGCCCTTCCAATACCAAAGAAAAAATCCACATTAAAAGAAAATTATTATTATAGCCAAGAACATTTTAACCTTTTGATGATAGTGAACATTTTGATGTGGAGTGGATGAATGTGTTACTCCTGTTTTCAACAAGTGTGTTTAGAGGGCAAAACACCTGGCAGATAGTTTCAGGGCTAAAGCGAAGGATTGTTAGTATTTCATATTGATGTTTTATTATGCGACTTTTATGTTAGGTCAAGTGAATGTTTTCCTAATGAAAATGCAATTTTAGTCTGAGACAGGCATATTCTGTGAGGTTTGAACTTAGGCTTTTTTCTCAGCTCAGCTCTGTTATATACAACTGCATTACCTTTAAAAGATTATATATAAACATCGCTGAGTATCTGTTGTCTAATCTGTAAAAGGGGGAACGAAGTGATGGATGACACCTCATGGATTTTCAGATTATGTGACACTGGTTAGTACTTAGCGAAATGGTTTCAGTCCAACAGGGTAATGGGTGTTAATAATTACTTAATACTCTGTTAGATATTTTATCTTTCATTAAAACTGGAAACTTACTTAAAGGAAACTATTGTACCAAAAAATAGATAGAGGCATACCTGGGAGATATTGCAGGTTTGGCTTCAGACCACTGCAATTTGTTGCGAATATTGTAATAAAACCAGTCAAACAAAATTTTTTTTGTTTCCTATTACATATAAAAGTTATGTTTGCACTGTAAGTGTGCAGTAGCATTATGTCTAAAAAATGTACATACTCTAGTTAAAAAATACTTCCTTGCTAAAAAGTGCTAACAATCAACTGAACTTTCAGCAAGTTGTAATCTTTTTGCTGATGGAGGGTCTTGCTTCGTTGTTGATATCTGCTGAATGATCAGGGTGGTGGTTGCTGCAGGTTAGGGTGGCTGTGGCAGTTTGTTAAAATAAGAAAACATTGAACTTTGTTGCATCAGTGGACTCTTCCTTTTATGAAAGGTTTCTCTGTGGCATGTGATGCTGTTTGAAAGCATTTTACTCACAGTAGAGCTTCTTTCAAAACTGGAGTCAGTCCTCTCAAACCCTGCCACTGCTCTGTTAACTAAGTTTACGTAGTATTCTAAATTCGTTGTTATCATTTCCACAATGTTCACAGCACCTTTATTAGGAGTAGATTCCATTTCAAGAAACTCCTTTTGGCCAGGCACAGTGGCTCATGCCTGTAATTCCAGCATTTTGGGAGGCCAAGGCAGGAGGATTACTTGAGCCCAGGAGTTCAAGACCAGCCTGGACAACATAGTGAGACCCCATATCTTAAAAAAAAAAAAAAAAAATTAGCTGAGTATGATGGCATGCAACTACCCTGGAGGCTGAAGTGGGAGGAACACTTGAACCTGGGAGGTTGAGGCTATGGTGAGCTGGGATCATATCACTGCACTCCAGCCAGGGTGACAAGGTCCTCTCTCTCTCTCTCTCTCTCTCTCTCTTTCTCTCTCTCTCTTTCTCTCTCTCTCTCTCTCTCTCTTTCTCTTTTTTAAAGAAACTACTTTCTTTGCTCATCTATAAGAAGCAGTTTCTTATCCATTCAGGCTGCACTTCTAATTCTATTTCTTTTGCTGTTTTCCAGCACATCTGCAGTTACTTCCTCCATTGAAATCTTGAACCCCTCAAAGTCATCTATGGGGAGGGATGGGAATCAGCTTCTTCCAAACTCCTGTTAATGTCGGTATCTTGACCTCAAATGTTCTTTTTTTTTCTTTTCCTTTTTTTGAGACGGAGTTTCACTCTTCTTGCCCAGGCTGGAGTGCAATGGCGTGATCTCAGCTCACTGCAACCTCCACCTCCTGGGTTCAAGCGATTCTCCTGCCTCAGCCTCCCAAGTAGCTGGGATTACAGGCATGCGCCACCACGCCCGGTTTATTTTTGTATTTTTAGTAGAGATGGGGCTTCACCATGTTGGCCAGGCTGGTCTTGAAATCCTCGTGATATGCCCACCTCTGCCTCCCAAAGTGCTGGGATTACAGGCGTGAGCCACTGCGCCCAACCTTTTGACCTCAAATGTTCTTAATGGCATCAAGAATGATGAATCTTTGCCAGAAGGCTTTGAATTTACTCTACCTAGATCCATGAGATTAGTCACTATTTATGGCAGCTATATAGCCTTACAAAATATATTACTTTAATAAGACTTGAGGCCGAGTGCGGTGGCTCACGCCTGTAATTCCAGCTCTTTGGGAGGCCTAGGTAGGTGGATTACCTGAGGTCAAGAGTCGAGACCCATCTGGCTAACATGGCGAAACCCTGTTTCTAATAAAAATACAAAAATTGGCCAGGTGCGGTGGCGCACGCCTGTAGTCCCAGCTACTCAGGAGGCTGAGGCAGGAGAATCACTTGAACCCAGGAAGGGGAGGTTGCAGTGAGCTGAGATCGCGCCATTGCACTCCAGCCTGGGTGACAGAGTGAGACTCCGTTTCAAAAAATAAATAAATTTAAAAAAAAGACTTGAAAGTCAAAATTACTCCTTGATGTAGGCTGCAGAATGGATGTTGTGTTAGCAGGCATGAAAACAACATTAATCTGCCTGTACCTCTCCATCAGAGCTCTTGGGTAACTAGGTGCATTGTCAGTGAGCAATAATATTTTGAAAGGAATCCTTTTTTCTGAACAATAGTTCTCAATAATGGGCTGAAAATATTCAATCAACTGTGCTGTGAACAGATGTGCTGTCATTCAGACTTTGTTCTATTTATAGAGCATAGACAGTAGATTTAGCATAATTCTTAAGGTCCCTAGGATTTTTTGAATGGTAAATGAGCAATTGCTTCAACTTAAAGGCGGCACCACCAGCATTAGTTCCTAACAACCACTGTGTTAGACTATGACTATAGCTTTATTTTTCATATATATATATATATATTTATATTTATTTTATTTTATTTTGAGACAGGGTCTTGCTTTGTCACCCAGGCTGGAGTGCAGTGGCAGAAACATGGTTCACTGCAGCCCCAAACTCCTGGGCTCAAGTGATTCTCCTGCCTCAGCCTCCTGAGTAGCTGGAACTAGAGGTGTGCGCCACCACGCCTAGCTAATTTTTGTACTTTTTGTAGAGACAGAGATCTTGCTTTGTTGCCCAGGCTAGTCTTGAACTCCTGGGCTCCAGCAATCCTCCTGCCTCAGCCTCCCAAGTGTTGAGATTACAGGTGTGAGCCACCATGCGTGGCTACTTATAAAAATTTTGGTTATGAAGGTAATGAATCCAGGGAGATTCATCTTGGATATGTGTTTTCTTTTTTGGAAGGGAGGGCATGTGGCAACTAGACTGTGTTAGCAAACTAGCTGGTGAGAGTAATCTAGTAAGGTGAGAGAAGGATAATCTAAGGATTTAAGTCCTTGAAAACATGTGCTTCGTTTTGTGTTGTGTAGATGACCTGGACATTGGTAGGTAGTCAACAGCTTGATTAATGTGTAGGAGAAAATGGGTGCAGGGGTATGCAAATGTATTCAGTATATTTTAACATTTCAAGCTGGTGGTTTTCTGTTTCCTAGATGTGTTTTGGTATTTTTTTAAATCCTTTTTGAGGCTTTTTAAGGCATGTTTCCACTTAAAATGAATTCTTTATCTGTTTTCTTCATCGTCTTTCTGCAAGTCCAAAACTAGAATCGGTCTCTAATAGCCCTCTCCCTTCCTCTCCAACACATACTCATACCCTCAAGATTACCTGTTTATAGAGACATTTGTTACCTTTGGCTGCTTCCTCCTCCTCTCTTTGGAACTAGTACAGGATTAGAGAACTACTAACCCTGGGCAAATAGACATTTCTTTTTAGAGAACACGTTATAAACCATAACTTCCTGGGAGTAAACCATATAGTAAACATGTAATTCTGTGAGTGAACTGCTCAGGTATATGTACATAGGAGACTTATTGGCCTTGTTTTTCTGAAGACAGCCCTGTAATTCTTTGCCCTGATTCATAGTCATCTTTTCTGTGTAAAGTTTTCTGAGCTTGTCATTTCTCTTGAGTTTAGTTCCTTTAAAAAAAAAAAAAAAAAGGCTTCTATTTCTATAGTAGAAAATGGTAGAACCTCTTTTGTGTGTGTTTTGGGCTGTGGTTTTTCTTACCCTTAGTTGTCATTTTGCTCTAATCTACTTTCTGTCTTACAAGAATTCCAAAAAAAATTTTAGTCTGAAGATGGTATAATTTGGTAATCATTTATCTTTTCTGTCATTCCAGATGAATTTGATGCAGAAGGAAAAAAGGCTTTGTAAAATATTTTCTTAGCCTTTCTGGCTGGTGATATGAATGAATAGTTTAAAAAAATATGCTGTCACTTTATTTGGTCACTTTGTTTGTAGGAATTTATTTTAAGTCTTAAAATAGTAATTAGATAGGGGATTGTGGGAAAATGGAGGCTCAATGCAGTCAGCCTATTGTTGTTATATTCCTCAGTAAGGAGTTTCCTTTATGTTCAACAGCTTGGGAAGGTGGAGGATAGAACCAGTATTGGACAGAAGGAGAAATTAAGCTGTGACAACCTTTACTAACTTCCTGGGAAGCTCTGGAGCCAGAATGGCCCTTGAGAGCTATACCAAGTTGGGCCAAGATAGCCAGGCCTTTATACTCCAATTATTCCATATTGAACATGGGCCAGCCTGAGAAGAATTGTGACCAGGGACAAGTTGGCTCTCTGCAACTCAGGCAGCTTCTGTAGAATCTCACAGATAGAGGCTTTCAGCAAGCAGGATTCCCAGCAGTTCTTTCTTGAAATGGGATGTGAGTGCTTCTTTACAGTGTCTACTATACCTCCTTTCTACTCCTAACTCTGAAACTAACCTATGAACCTCCTAAGCCAAATGGCTGATGGGGCTCTCAGACAGTTTATAAGCCTTAAACCATGGAGATGATGCAGTGATTTCACTTCTTCGGGTTGGAGGACAACCTGAGAGATACAGAACCCTGGGCTGAAGCACAAGCGTATATATTTAGATGAATATATGTGATGGATCTTAGGAGCAGTTAATAGAAAATATGTGTAAATGTCTTTAAATATGTGGTAAATTGTAGGCGAAGAGAGTCACTGAGTTAAATGAGTTGATTAGAAAATCAGGTAGCAGCTGGGCACAATGGCTCACGCCTGTAATCCCAGCACTTTGGGAGGCCAAGGCGGGCAGATCACCTGAGGTCGGGAACTCTAGACCAGCCTGACCAACATGGAGAAATACCGTCTCTACTAAAAATACAAAATTAACAGGGCGTGGTGGTGCATGCCTGTAATCCCTACTACTCGGGAGGCTAAGGCAGGAGAATCGCTTGAACACAGTAGGCAGAGGTTGTGGTGAGCTGAGATCGCGCCATTGCCCTCCAGCCTGGATAGTAAGAGCGAAACTCCGTCTCAAAAAATCAGGTAGCAGATTACTTCAAAGTATACAGCAAAATTATAAACAGATAGAAATTATGAGGCGAGAGACTTAAAGGATAGACAGTAAGAACTTCAGAAGTAAAAAATTAGAGGAGTGTAATAATCATTCCTGACATTAATATGAAAACCTTGAAACTCTTAAAAATTGTTTCTTTGTATTTTTTAGCTGGAAGTTTTCCCCATTATAAGTTCCCTGAAATTCTAGCCAGTGGTAGATTTTTCTTCCATTCTTCCTTCCCTCAAGTAATTGGTCATTTGTTGCATTTCTGTCACTTGGGCAAAATATGCTTTGGTTGTTTCAATTCTTAAGCAGTTACAAATGGCCAGGGCAAGTTACATGCCAAGAGCTGCCAATGTGGAGAAGCCTTAAGTTAGAGCTTTGAGAGTTTTCTTTCTCGTTTTGTCTTTTGTGGGTCGAATGACAGTACTCTATCCTGGAATATTTATAGTATAAGAACATGAAACATGTGTTTTCCAATCATAGATTTTGTTTGGCTTTTCCAGAATTGTCAAATTTTTAATCCATTTTCTGTAAGCATTCTAAAACAGGTTTTAAGCATTATATGAGGATGTCCAAATAAATGATTTCCCTCATTCTGTATTAAGGACTTTAGAAAATTCTAGTTACAGTAGACTAGGAATTTTTTTAATGGATAACCACGTTAAAGATTTCTAATCTTTAACGTTAGATTAGATTAGAAATCTTTAACGTGGTTGTGCTTTGGTCAAAAGAATTTTGCTAGAGAGTAAAATTTTACTAGAGAGTAGGATTGTGCTTTGGTCAAAAGGATTTTACTAGAGAGACTCTGGTGAGGTGATGGGTACTTGTATACTGCATCTTTAGAGTTTTAATGATTTTTTTTCTGATTAAGAAACAGCGTGTTAAGATTTTTCTTAAAATAAGATGCTAAGCATAATGAGGGTAGAGTATAATTGTTGATAAAATGTGTACACGAGTAGAAAGATCGCTCATGGAAAAAATGGAACAAATGCTCATGGAAGAAATGGCTGAGTTACAAATCTATTCCTGCCATTTAGAGTATTAACTTTGTGACTTTGAATTTGAGCATTCATATTTATTTCTCAGTTCACCATGTTTTTGTATGGATGCCATGTTTCTCCCAACTGATAATTACATGGACTTCTTTTTAAAATTTTTTTGTTTTTTCTCTTTAATTTTTTATTTCTTTGGGGTTTTTTTGGTAACATCTTTTCACATCACGTGGAGTTCTTATACTTCAGTTTTATTTGCTTCAAAAGACATCATACTATCTTTTTAAAGGTTCCCTAATCCTGAAAGATAATTTTATGAAGCCAGATGATATATATAATTAATCAAATTATTGACAGTATGCCCTCCAAATTTGTGGAAATTCTGTAATATCGTTAAAAGGGCAATCTCTGGGTTTGATATGGTGACTGCACAAAATTGTCAGGGACCAAGTCTTCTGTTCAGAATGTTTTTAGGCACAAGTATTAAATACATGATTCTAGCATAAACAGTAAGGACATTTATTACCTCACATAATAGGAAGTTCATAGGTGAATTTTTCTCCAGGCATGGTTTAAAGTCTAGAAGGATCCAGTTACTTTTCAGTCTGTTCTTCTGTGGGCTTCATCCCAAGATAGTTCCCTTGTGGTGGCAGTTGGTAATATATGCTTCCTTGTTCACATGCATTAGTAGAAAGAGAACCTTTTTCACGTCTGCCATCTATAAATCAGTGGTGATTGGGCTGCCTGAACTCATGTGCCCATTTCTGGACTAAAACAATCACTGAGATTGCCAGGAAACCAATAACCTTTTCAAATCAATAATGGGGATTGAGAGTGTGGTTAGAAATGAATGTGAAAATATCAGCCACACCATTGACTACACAAACTCTTGCTTGACTATTTTTTTTTCTACAGCTAGTTTGATAGTTTAGTTTGTTTTTCTTTTTAGAAGATCATTAATTAATGACCTCATGCATGAAGAACTAGGAAATGGGGGATGGCTTAAAAACCAGTTCTTCACCACAACTGGCAAAATTTCTCATAGCCTAACGTCCTTCCAATGATAGGTTGGTTGGCATCATCTTTATGCAAAAAGGATGAGCATTATTCATATGTAAAAGTTACTTTTTCAAATACGTGATGATGTTTTTGGGTAATGTTTCTGTAATTTGAACATATTCAGAATGTTCTTTATATGATACATATATTTTGGTGATTTACAATAAAATGAAAACATTTCATATAGAATTTTAGAAAACATTAACTTCCATTTTTGGTATATCTTCTTTTATTCAGCATCTCATATACTGTAAGGTCAGCCGAGAGAAAGGAAGAATAGACCCAAAGTCAGGCGAGTAAGTTTATTGAACCTGCCGGCTGCTCCAGCACAGACAGAGGAGGCAGCCCTGAGCTTACAAAATGAGGGGTTTATATGGGGGAGAGAGACCCTGGGGTCGTTAGTTGGTTAACTTTGCCATATATCAGCTTGTGACGTTTATGGGAACAACTAGATGAAGGAACTTACAGGAGGGTATAGGTAAAGTTTGTTTATGCTTCTCATGACCTCCCCCTGTGTGGTCCTGGATGGTTTGTAATTGGGGTTTGCTTATCGCAGCAAGGTTTGATAAGGGAAGTCCGCTGGCTCCACTGCGGCACCTGGATAAGGGCTTAGAAATGTAAAGAGGCTTGGGGGAAGGGTGAATGGCGCAGAGAAGAGTTGCATTAAGGGGAGGGGTGGGCAGTATGGAGGAGTTTGGGGGGAGTGTCGACAGTACCAAGAAGCTTTTTTGGGGCGGTTTGTCCCCAACGTGTATAATCAGAAGATAATGTTTTATTTACTGCTTTGTTGAAGAAACAACTTGGTCACTAGTGAAGGGTAACATGCAGTATGTTGCAAAATGTTTTTTTGCTAGTTTCCGATCCTTAAATTGAGCAGTGTATTACACTTAAGTAGAATGTCTAAAAACCTATATATGGTTTAAAGACTATTAAAATTGACACCTGTCTTCCTACTCTAGAAGTTAAGAAATAGAATGGTACTGCTACCACCAGCTTGTGTTCTCTCCAATTGCATCCTCTTCCCTTCCTTTGTAGGTGTAACCTATGCCTGGCTGTGACGTTCAGTGTTCTCTTGCTTTTCTTTTTTTTCTTTTCTTTTCTTTTTTCTTTTCTCTCTTTCTCTTTCTTTCTCTTTCTTCCCTTCCCTTCCTCTCTCTCTCTCTCTCTCTTTCTTTCTTTCTTCACTGATAAAAGTATCCCTGAACAAGATATTGTTTATCTTTGGAAAGCTGAATAACAGGCACGAATATAGCTATGTAAGGAAGGGGCCATATTGTCACTATTAGAGGAGGCTCTTAGGAGAAGTAAAACTAAACAAGAGACTCTAGTGTTAATAGTGTGGCTTCTGGTTCCTCAACAGTTTACAAGAGCCACTTTTGGGGAAGGCAGTGTGCTAGGGCATGTGTGACTCTTGGCAAACATAATACCCATAATTAGGACATGTGACATGACCAATATGAACCAGGAAAATCTAGTCAGAAATATGATCAGAGAGAGTGGGTTATTCAGAAGTAAGTCAAATCAGGCCGGGCCTGGTGGCTCACGCCTGTAATCCCAACACTTTGGGATGCTGAGGCGGGCGGATCACTTGAGGTCAGGAGTTCAAGACCAGCCTGGCTAACATGGGGAAACCTCGCCTCTACTAAAATACAAAAATTAGCCGGGCATGGTGGCAAGCGCCTGTAATCCCAGCTGCTCAGGAGGCTGAGGCAGGAGAATTGCTTGAACCTGGGAGGCGGAGGTTGCAGTGAGCCAAGATCACGCCAGCCTGGGTAACAGAGTGAGACCCCATCTCAAAAAAACAACAAAAAAAAGTAAATCAAAGCAGAACACTTAACACTTCTGGGAGCCTTCACATCATCTATTTTGTAGAACATAGAGGGGAGAATATATAAACTTTATCAGAACATGGTCAAGAAAAAGCCAAACCCAGTTAAGAATCTGGGCCAGGTTTATCTGGATACTTGGTCCTCAGGTTGAGAAGAGGTTACAATAATTTTAATGATAAGCCTCAGTGACTTGGATCTGGGGCATAGCTGCTGTCCTGGGATCACCCTTTTTCTTCATCTTGGGTATTCCCATGGCCTCTTGTATCTGTTGTGTCTCCTGCTTTCAGTAGACCATATCTTCTTCTTTCTTGGTATATACTCTCCTTTAAGGGGAGCATATTTATCAGATTTTTCTTCAGGAAAGGTATTTGGGAGATAATTTTCTTTGGAGACTTTGCGTATCTGAAAATACCTTTATTCTACCCTCTTAATAGATCATTTGACTGGATATATAATTTTAGGTTGGAAATAATTTTCCTTCAGAATTTTGAAAACATTGTTCTATTGCCTTATTTTTAGAATTATACATCTGTTGTAGGACCCTTCAAACTACCAACTCATAGCCTTCTTTTCTGGGAATTTTTTTGGAATTATTTCCTGAATTTTCTTTTTTCCTTTTATTCTTTCTTTTTGGGACTCTATTATTGATATGTTAGACCTCCAGGACACAATTTTTCTAATTTTCCGTTTTTGTCCTTTTTGTTTATTTTTTTGAGAAATTTCATCAAATTTCATTTTAATCTTTTTATTGAATTATGCATTTCTCCTATCATACTTTAATTTACCGAATTTAATTTTTTTCTATAGCATCCTGTTTGTTCTCCTGCACACACCCCCTTTCCAACTCTCCACCTCCCTCAATGAAAACAATATTTTCGCTTATCTAAGACTAGTAAGAATTTTTTGAAATATATTTTCTCCTGCATAGTAGTCACTATTTTTTGTTTTAGGTTGTCTTTTTTTGTGTTTGTGTTAGTTTCTTCTTGGTTAGAGGCTTTCTTTAGATGTCTGATAATTCTTAGCTGTCCATATTTCATGATTGGAATAATTGAGAACTGGAGGCTCTGAGCATGTGATTGCGGATCTCTGAATATGATTTCCATGGCCTTTTGATGGAGAATCTCTGTATTTTTTCGGTCAGATTGCCTAAACAACATCAAGTGTTGAGTGAGAGAGTTGAGGGAGCCAGTTGCTTCTCAAATAGTTTTTATCCTGGTCTTCCATATCTTAGATTGTGAATTGTAAACCACAAGTTAAAAAATCCTTTTGTAGCTGATCAGAAAAATATTATTCCCCACGTTTTCATCTGGTAGTTTTATGGGCTTCTTTTTTAATCTAACTCTTTAATGTATTATTTGAATTATTTTAGTATATGATTTGAGTTACAAATTTTACTTTTTTGCTTACTTATAAATACTTGGGTGCTGGTTACATTATTAACACCCCACTGATTGAAAATGCCACCTATTTACTGTGCTAATTCCTACATGTATCAAGTTCTCATTTGGGGCTTTCAGTTCTTTTCTATTCCATTTCTTACAACTTTATGGTAATTCCAATATCCGATTGAGCAAGTTCTCTTCATTATGTCTAATTATTTTCTGAACTCTCTTTGCCTGTTTAATTTTATGAAAGAGTTTCTCGTAATGTTTGCAATTTGCTTCTATTGTACCATGTCTAAAATGTATAAATTGGTTCATCTCTAAACATCCCCAGCATATTAGAATGTATCTGAGCTGCTGTCACTTTTTAAGCCTGCTTCAGTGTCCATTTTACTGCCTTTGTCTTTAGGGTGTCCCTCAGTCATACCTGTACTTGTAGGATCAAATAAGTGCTTAGCCTCCTGCCCTAAGAGATTCTGATTTAATTGGTATGGGATGGGGTTTATTCGTCAGTGTTTTGTTTTTTAAGAAGGGCACTCTCTACCAATTGTAATGTACGTAATTTTCACTTTACTTTTTTATGTTCACTTCACTGAATTTTGAGGTTGACAAGAACTACTTTTAAGTTTTTCAGAACCTTTTATGCCTAAAGATGGTTTTGGTGGGTGGGTTGTCCTATTTTGTAATGTCCTATTTTGTAATTGAGGTTGAGAAAGGTAATTAGGGGGTAAGTTTTTTGTTGATTGCGGGAAAGGAAGCATCACAGAAGAAATAGTTCTTTTGCTCTTTGAGGTGGTCGAGTTGTTAGCCATTCTTGGAAGTGAGGTCTCTTGTGAGAACAAATGATCTAGCACATTCTGGAGTCGCCTTGGAAAATCTTAATCCTTTACCATTTGATTTTGATCTTTGAGGAAGGTCAAGTTGATCTAAGGGTTTAGCCTAGATGCTGTTCAACTGCAGATATGAGATTTGACCATGGTTTTACGTTCTTGAACTCCTGAGGGGGGCCCAGAATTTTAAGTTGTTTGGTTTGAACTATCACTGTCTACTGGGAGGTGGGTGTGGTGGGAATCTTGTTATAATGCTTGTTAAGTATATTATTGACTTTAAAGTGAGACATAATTATGACTCAAAATTATTTTCCTTCTTTCAGCATTATCTGCATACCAGAGGTACTACAGTTTACAGTCTGACTACTGGAAGGTTAGTGCATATTTGCATGCTGATTTCATGTTTGTGTTTTGGGCAGATTATTGCCAGTTATATTCAAAATAAATTGAACTCTTGCCTTTTTTGGTTAATTACTTAAAATATTGCTTCTAGGGGAAAGGTATTGGAAAAGGGTTGAGAGTATTATTTATGTTTGTGCCGTCTTATGTGAATCTCCTTGTATTTTATTAAGAATTAGAGGCCGGGCGCAGTAGCTCACGCCTGTAATCCCAGCACTTTGGGAGGCTGAGGCAGGTGGATCACGAGGTCAAGAGATCGAGACCATCCTGGCTGACATGGTGAAACCCCGTCTCTACTAAAAATACAAAAAAATTAGCCGGGCGTGGTGGCTGGCGCCTGTAGTCCCAGCTACTCGAGGCTGAGGCAGGATCAGGGCGTGAACCCGGGAGGCGGAGCTTGCAGTGAGCCGAGATCCGGCCACTGCACTCCAGCCTGGGCGACAGAGCAAGACAACATCTCAGAAAAAAAAAAAAAAGAATTAGATACCTCTGACACATTTTACTGGTCAAATATAATGGAATTGTGATAAGTAAAAATCAAGCAAAACTAAACAAATAACAATAACAAAATGATTCCTTGGTTTTCTTTTCTAAAGTTGGTACCTGGGAGTAAAAGAAGGCTGAAGATGTGTATATCAAGCTAAAATGGGAAGGTGTAATGGGAAAATTATGATAAACTCTTTCTTGGTGTATTCTGTTTATAATTGGAGCTTTGAGGAGAGCTGAACCTAACTTTTTTAGAAGACCTACCTAAATGAAAGACTGTGCATAGCAGTGAAACAATGAATCATACGCTTACTTATCTTAATTTAAGCAGTGATTAAATTAAGCATTATCTTCTACATCATGTTTACTTTTAAGTTTATTGAGCAGTGAGTTTGTTTTTTTTTTTTTAATCTGAATTGCCATTTCAGATTTTTTGTGGATTTTATTTTTCTATTGGTTAGTTTATCTTTCTTTTTGAAGTAGGTACTTATTCCAGTCTTATATAGACTGGCTTTGTCTGGGAAAGCCCTTCGATAGTCAGCCTATACAGAGATTTTGAGAACACTATGTAGAGATTTTAGATATCTATATCTATATCTATAATTTTTTTTTCCTAAGTCTTTTGAAAATATCTTCTCTAATCTCTGGCTTATGTTTTTTTAAAGCTTTATCAAAGTATAATTCACATGCTATAAAATTTGGCTGTTTTAACTATACAAATCAGTGATTTTTGGTAAATTTTCAGAGCTGTGCAGCTGATAGAGGGAGGAGGCAGACAAAGGTCTCAACAGATAGGGAAGGGTCCCTGGAGAATCACTGATCCACCCAGCCCACAAGTGTTTACACCAGATGTTTTCTGCAGATAAGGGAACCTGCACAGGGGACTTTCCTGGGCATGCCTGCAGTGGACTGGAGGTCCCCATGCACTGGGGGAACAGGGTGGAGCCACCAAGAATTTGCACCTTATACAGGGGAGGATCCTGGCCTCTTCAGCTCGCGTGCTGGGGCCCTGGTATTCAGTTTGTGAGGTGGAAACCTACTGGCAGGACCCCCTTTCTTTGCTGATAGCTTTCCTTTTGCTTAATAAATTTTGTCTTCCTCACCCTTCAGTGTGTTTGCATGCCTCATTCTTCCTGGTTGTGAGACAAAAACCCAGATTAGCTCAGCTAAGGGGCAAAAAATCCTGCGTCACAGCCATCATCACAGTCTTATTTATCTCCCTGGAATGGAACCTCACGTATATCCCCAGCCCTGGCAACCATCAGTCTACTTTCTGTCTTTTATATATTTGTCTTTTCTGGATATTTCATGTAAATGGAATCATATAATATATGGTCTTTTGTGGCTGGCTTCTTTAACTTAGCATATGTTGTCAAGGTTCATATATGTTGTAGCATGAATATTTTATTCTTTATTTCCTGATAATATAGTCACCCCTCAGTATCTGTGGGGGATTGGTTTCAGGACCCCTCATGGATACCAACATCCATGGATGCTCAAGTTCCTTATATTAAATGATAAAGTATTTGTGTATCACCTCTATGCATCATCCCGTATACTTTAAATCATTTCTAGATTACTTAAAATACCTAATAAAATGTGAATGCTGTGTAATTGATTGCTATACTGTATTGCTTTTTAGTTTGTATTATTTTTTATTATTGTATTGTTATATTTTTCCTGAATACTTTTGATCCGCAGATGCGGAACCCATGGATACAAAGGGCTCACTGTATTCCGTTGAATCAGTATACCACAGTTTGTTTATCCTTTCATCAATTGATGGGCATTTGGGTTGTTTCCACTTTTTGGCTATTGTGAATAATACTGTTGTGAACATTTGTGTACAGGTTTTTGTGTGACATAATATTTTCAGTTTTCTTGGGTAGGTACTCAGAAATGGAATTGTTGGATTATAGGGTAAATCTATGTTAAGCATTTTGAGAAATTGCCAGAACTTTTTTTCCCTATGTCTGTACCATTTTACATCCCTGCCAGTAATGGTGTGAGGGTTCCAGTTTCTCTGTATCCTACTCAACACTTGTAATTACCTACTTTTTGAGTGTACTAGTTTTTTAGTGTGCCTAGTGGGGTAGAAAATAAAGTTTTAAACTTTGATGAAGTCCAATTTATCGACTTTATAACAACTTTTTATTTCTTGTGTTTTTACTGTTGTACGTAAGAAATCTTTGCCTAACTCAAGGTCATGAAGACTTACTCCATAGTTTATTTAATCAGATGCTTCAGTGCTTTGCTTTTACAGAGTGCTGCAGTAAATAGTCTAGTAAAAGTGTCTCTTTCTCCATATATAGTTTTTTAGAGATAAGGTCTTGCTCTGTTGCACAGGGTGGAGTGCAGTGGTGCAATCAGAGCTCACTGCGGCCTTGAATTCCTGGACTCAAGTGAATCCTCCTGCCTCAGCCTCTCGAGGAGCTGGGACTGCAGGTGCACACCACCATGCTCAGCTAATTTTTAAATTTTTTTTTGCAGAGATAGAATCTCAGTATATTACCCAGGCTGGTCTCAAACTCAATTACTGGCCTCAAGTAATTCTCCCACCTCAGCCTCCCAAAGTGTTGGGATTACAGGTGTGAGCCACTGCACTTGGCCTGTCTTTTAATAGTTTTGTTAGTGATTCTTTAGTATAGATTCCTTTAAAAGTGGGATCGTTGTGTTGAAGGGTATTTACTCCTTTGGGATTGAACCATTTGCATTTATTTCAACAATGTATGCAAGTGTTTGTTTCTTCTTGATCTTAGTCAAGAACCTTTTTGTCAGCAGACTTGCCAGTTTGATAGGTGAGAAATGGTATTTTATTATAATTTAAATTTACATTTTCTTAGTTGTTAGTGATATTGAACTTTTTAAAAATTGAAGTGTAAAGACTATTTGAATTTCTTTTTCTTTGAAATATTTGTTCATGTCTGTCGCCCATTTTTTTTTAGGTCATTGTTTTACTGTTTTACGTATCTATATTATATATATTAGGCATATTTATCCTTTATCTGTAATATTAGTTGAAGCTACTATTGCCCAGTTTGAGATTTGTTGTTTTGCTTTGCTTTTGTGTGTTTGTTTTTGTCTGTGCAGAACTTTTCTATTTCTATGTAGTCAGATTGATCAGTTTTCTACATTGCCCTTATGTTTTGAATCATAGGATGGGTTTTTTCCTCATTCCCAGGTGTTAGAGAAATTCACCCACATTTTCTTTCAGTACTTGAATGGTTTAATATTTGACATTTAAATTTCTGATCCATTTGGATTTTATCCTTGACTTATAGTGTGAACAATATTTAAGATTATCTTTTATCTTATGGCTAGTTATCCCAAAGATAAATTTTTTAAAAATTCATTTTTTCCTCTACTGATTTGAGGTGTTGCCTTAATTGTATACTAAATATTCATATGCAGTTTTGTCTGTGAATTTTGTGGCATGTTTTGTTCATGAACTAATACAAAAGTATTTTACTTAGAGAGATTTTATAATATGTTTTAATGTATGGTAGTGCTAGGGCACCCTTTCCCTACTGTTCTTGCTTCTAGGATTTTCCTGGCTGTCCTTGGTGGCTTGTTTTTTCAAATAAACTTTCTAATTAACTTGTCTAGCTTCACAAAAAATACCTGATAATTTATTTTCTGTAGCTTTTTTGAGATAAAATTTAACATTGTTTTAAGCATTTTTTGAGATATGATTTACATTATTTGAGATTTGACAACTTAAATAGTTGTATAACCATTACCATAATCAAGATACAAAACATTTCCATTATCCAAAGTGTTTCCTTATGCCATTTTCCTACTCTTGATCTCTGGTCCCAGGCAACCACTTACCTGCTTTCATCCCTCTAGTTTTGTCTGTTCTGGAATATCATGTAATGGGGTTTAAACAGCATATATTCTTTTTGTTTTTGATAACTTTCATTTGGCATGCTTTTATTGAGATTCATCCATGTTGTATCAGTAGTGTGTTGTTTTTCATTGTTAAGTAGGATTTCATAGAATGGATATGCCACAGTTTTTCTGTTTATCAGTTGATTGGATTGTTTTCAGCTTTTGGTTATTATGAATAAAGTTCTGTGAATATTATTTGTCTTTGTGTGGACATAGGATTTCATTTGTCTTGGTATATATGATTTAGGAATGCTGAATTGCTTTGCAGTTTTAGGTGTAACTGTCAATCCTTTTCAAAGTGGTTATACCATTTCATATTCTAACCAGCAATGAATGAGATTTCAAATGTTCCAAATCTTCGTTAGCACTTGGTATTGTCAGTCTTTTTAACTTTAGCCCATCTGCCCATTCTTGTTTTTTCTTCTTCTTTCTTATTTTCTTTCTTTCCTCCTCAGTCTTTTTAACTTTACCGTCTACCTATTCTCCTTCCCTCCCTCCCTCCCTTCCTCCCTTCCTCCTCCCTTCTTTCTTTCTTTTCTTTCTTTCTCTTCTTGCTTTCCTTCCTGTTGTTCTTCCTCATCTTCTTCTTCTTTGAGTTTTATGGGTTCTTTATATACTCTGAATAAATGCCCTTTGTCTGATACTTGTTTTGGAATTGTTAGTCTCTGGTTGTCTTTTCATTTTCTTACTAGTGTCTTTTGAAGAGCAAATGTTTATTGTTTCAATGAGGTCCATTTAATTACTTTTTTTTTTTTTCTTTTACAGCTTGTGCTTTTTGTGCTAGGAAATCTTTGTGTATCCCAAGATCATAAAAGATTTCTCACCGTTTAAATTCTGTTTCGGCCTGCGATACATTTCAAGCTGTTTATGATGTGAGATAGTATCAGTGGTCCTCCCCTTCCCCCAAATAGCTACCCAGTTTTTCCAGCGTTATTTGTTGAAAAGACTACACTTTCAAAATCTACCATTTCCTCTTTCCTTTCCTCTTTTCTTTCCTTTTTTTTTTTTTTTTTTTTGAGATGGAGTCTCTCTCTGTCACCCAGGCTGGAGTGCAGTGGCACGATCTTGGCTCACTGCAACCTCAGCCTCCCCAGTAGCTGGAACTACAGGCCTGCGCCACCACGCCCGGCTAATTTTTTGTATTTTAGTAGAGACAGGGTTTCACCGTGTTGGCCAGGATGGTCTCGATCTCCTGACATCGTGATCCGCCTGCCTCGGCCTCCCAGAGTGTTGGGATTATAGGCATGAACCACTGCCCGTGCCCGGCCCCCAATTCCCTGTATTCTTTTTCAAAATTGCTTTGGTTTTTCTAGGTCTTTTGCCTTTCCATATAAAGTGCAGAAACAGTATAATCCAGTATAATTCTGCTAGGATTATATTGGAACTACATGTGCTAAGTTAGGAAGAATTTGTCTTCAGTAATATTGTATTTGCTTGTTCGTGAATATGGCGTATTTCGCCCTCTATTTAGCCTTCTTTAAGACCCTACAGCAATACTTCATAGTGCTTATCACATATGTTTTAAGGTTTTTTTTTTTTTTGATGCTATTGTGATTGGAGTGGTTGTAAAATTTTATTTCCAATTGTTTTATTGCGATTATGTAGGAACATTTTTATTATTGCATACTGATCTAGTATCCTACTGTCTTACTAAATTATATTGTTTTAGTCGTGTTGCTCTAGATAGGATTTTCTAGATACATTATGCTGTCTGCAAATAAAGAAAATTTTATTTTTTGTTTTCTTATTTGTGGATGCCAATTAGTCTTTTTCTTGCCTTGTTGTACTGGCAAGGAATGGAAGGGGACATCCTTGTTTTGTTTCTTTGGGGGGAAAACATTAAATTTTTACTGTTGAATGTGATATTAGCTGTAGGGTTTTTGTAGACTAATATCGAAGATGTTCCCTTCTGTTGCTAGTTTACTTCGAGGGCTCTTCCCTCTTCCCCCTACTTCATGTTTTAATGAATGGTCTGAGGATATAGGAAAAAACTCAGTTCCTCCTATACTCTCACAACACAGAACATTTCTGTAACAAAATGTGTGTGGCTTTTCCCCTGCATACCTGGCAAGCAATGAGTTCTGCAGTGGCTGCCAGTGTCCTCTAATTCAGTTCAGTTGTGACATTATCTACCTGGAGATAGTTTCAGATCCCACAGATTGAGTGCTAAGTCCCAAGTCTCACAAGACTATCCCCACTTCAGATGCCAGTGTAGGCCTCCGGAACTTTTGACTGACTGGCTATATAAATCAGGGTTCCCATGACCCACTCCTTGTTTCCATTAATTTGCCAGAGTGGCACAGACCTCAGCAAACAGTTGGGTTTACTGTTTTATTGTAACGGGTACAGATGAAGAGATGCATAAGATGAGGTCATGTGGGAAGTGGCATGGAGCCTCCATGCCCTTTCTGGGCATGCCACCCTCTAGGGACTTCTGCTTGTGCAGCTATCCAGAAGCTCTCCAAATCCTGTCCTTTTGGGTTTTTATGGAGGCATTATTACGTAGGCATGACTGATTAAATCATTGGCCACTGGTGATCAGCTTAACCTTCAATCCCTTTCCTCTACCCAGAGATTGGAGAATGGGGCTGAAAAGTCCCCACGCTCTAAACATGCTTTGCCTCTTTGCTGTGGCCAGCCCTCATCTTGAAGCTACGTAGGGGGCTGCCTGCCCTGAGTTATCTCATTACATCCCCCATCCTAAAGCTACAAAGGAGGCTGCCTGCCTTGAGTTATCTTGTTAGCATACAAGAGACACTGAGGGCTGGGCATGGTAGCTCACCCAGTAATAATCCCAGCACTTTGGGAGGTATCCCAGCACTTTGGGAGTGTAATCCCCACACTTTGGAAGGCCGAGGTGGGCAGATCACCTGAGGTCAGGAGTTTGAGACCAGCCTGGCCAACGTGATGAAACCCCATCTCTACTAAAAATACAAAAATTAGTTCATCATGGTAGTGCTTGCTTGTAATCCCAGCTACTGGGGAGGCTGAGGCAGAGAATCGCTTGAACCCGGGAGGCAGAGGTTACAGTGAGCTGAGATCATGCCACTGCACTCCAGCCTGGGCTACAGAGTCTAAAGTAAATAAAGAAACAAAACTGACCTTTTTCTTATTTTTTTTTCTACTTTAAGAAAAGAAAGAAAAGGCTTTGAATTCTGGAAGCAATGCCTATCTGAATAGAACTATTGATTAAACATTATGGTAACATGGAAGGATGGAGAACAGAGTTTCAGTTTGAAAAACTAATTGGTCTGTTGTAAGATATGCAGGATGTGTTTTTTTTTTTTTTTTGTATATTGATTGATTAAAGTGTTTGTGGGTACAGTTTTTAAAAATAGTGATCATTATTTTTTCATAACCCTAATTTTATAAAGGGTTTGATAGAGTTGTGCTAAAATTTAGTTTGGGACACCAAAAAAAATTGATTATTAAATTTAACATACATATTATCTATATGAATGTAAATATCAGAGGGCTTTATAATACTGCTGAAGAACATCACATAGTATTAGGTTGACGCAAAAGTGATTATGGTTTTTGCCATTACTGCAGTTACTTTTGCACCTAATATTTCAGTTTGTTGAAGAGATTAATTCACATTTTTTTGTATGCTAATTATAGATAATTCTTTTCCTTAAAACAGTTTCACTAAAAAGGTCTAAATAATACTATTTTACTGCCTGATTCAGCATATACTTGAAAATTGTATTGTATTTCTTACCAGCCCTGAATTTGTGCTGGCCTTATTTTCCTAATTGGGCCTGATTGGTAAGGTTTTCTTCTGTATGGTCTTATTTTTTTCATAAGTATTGTACTGGTGTGGGATTATGCGTTAATGTCAGGTAGGAGAGATATGTTGAAGAGAGAATTTTTGTAATGGGAGAACTCAAGGTTCTTCTAATTCCGGTTGGTTTTTTGAATTCAGAAATATATTCAGTATTTAAATATATCAGTCTGGAAGTGCTTCATAATATGAAAATATTTAGAACTTGTAGGGAAGATGGAACTCTAATTAATATTTCAACAAGTTTATTGCTTAACCTGAATTTTTTTAAAAAGCCTAAAAAACTTTTTTGCTTAGAGGAGACCAAGAGAGTGAGATCTTTTAAAGAAAAGTTAAAAATCAGTATATTTTGGAATAAGGATTAGATTCTTTGGAAATTTTACAAGTTTAGAAGCAGAACACATCTTAGAAATTATTATCTAATTCCTTTACTTTATGGACTATACATCATGCATCCCGGTGATTAAGGAAGCCCCCAAGTCAGCACAAATAGGTGGTGGATAAACTAGTGGAATCTGTGCTCATTTTCTGACTTTCCAGTGGCTTTTTCTGTTACACAGTTTAGGGTAGTCCGGCTTTTACATTTGTTGACAGGGCCTCTTTTGACAATACAGATATGAGTAAGCTAGCTCCTGCTCTCCCATGTTTCTGTGAGGAGGATACACGTAAACATAATAAGTTGTTGGTAAGTAATATATTGGAGGTGTTGAGGGCTGTGCCGGAGGCAGAAGTGCACATGCTTTGTTTAAGGGGTATGGGAAAGTCTGAGTGGGAATTAGGAAAGACTTCACAGAAAAGATGAAACTTCAGGGAAGGATTAATGGGAGTTTCCAAGATACAAGACCTGGTCAAGTTTTCCAAGAAGAGAAATGAGAGAGCAGTACATAGCAGTACGATAGGTGTTTTGGAAACTCCCACGTTCTTGGTCTAGAGCAGAGGTCCACAAACTGTTTTTTACAGGGCAAAATAGTAAATATTTTAGGCTTTGTGGACCAAGAGGCAAAATCAGGTAATATATAGGTACTTAGATAATCTTTTATATAAAAATCATTTTTAGCTCCCAGGCCTTTAAAAAAGGATTCGGCTGGCAATAGTTTATAGACCACTGTCTTAGAGCCTGCCATGATTGTTGGGCGTTATAGGACTCAAACTGGGGAAAAGGAAGGCAAAGGCCAGATCATAAATGCATTTGCAACAGTTATCACTGTTTTGAAATCTTAGATTTGTCAGTATCTTGTAAAATACTGTAGTGCTGGAGATCAGATAAAGTTAAATAAAACACAATTATTTTTTAGGGGTTGGATTGGGATTGCATTGACTTTGTATTTTAAAAACAAACTGTTGCCGGGTGCAGTGGCTCATGCCTGTAATCCCAGTGCTTTGGGATGCCGAGGTGGGTGGATCACCTGAGGTCAGGAGTTCAAGACCCGCCTGGTTAACATGGTGAAACCCCGTTTCTACTAAAAATACAAAAAATTACCCCGGCGTGGTGGTGCGCTTGTAATACCAGCTACTCAGGAGACTGAGGGAGGCTGAGGCAGGAGAATTGCTTGAACCCTGGAGGCGGATGTTGCAGTGGGCCGAGATTGTGCCATTGCACTCCAGCTTGGGCAACAAGAGCGAAACTCTGTCTCAAAAAAATATATAAAATAAAAATAACAAACTGTCATCTTTTCTCAGTAAAGTTTTATAACTTCCTCACGAAGTTCTTGTGCATCTTATAAATAATGTATTTTACATCTTACACTTACATTGCTATTATACATGCCATTTTAATTTTATGTTTTATCTCTACTGGTATATAGAACTGCAGTTGACTTTTATGTGTTAAACTTACCAAGCAACTTCACTAACTTTCACTAACTTGGGTAATTTGACTATGTAACTTTGGATTTTCTCTGTAGACTGTCCGTTCTTTGTAATTAATGACAATTTTGTTTCTTCTGTTATCAATATTGTAAACATTTCAATAAAAGTGTTTGGAATGTTCTCATCTTGTATTTTCTGAAATAGCTAGATATAATCTTGTAAAAGTATTTTCCTGCATATTTGGTAAAACCAACCTGTTAAACTCTTTGGGATTAGTATATGTCTTTGTGGGAGGATTTTATACTACTGGTTTTATTATTTATCAGTTACTTTTTTAGGTTGCAAATTTCTGCTACATTTGTTTATGGTCACATATACCTATAGTTAGGTCCTTAACTAATTTCTGGAACTTAGTTGTGCCTTCTGTTTTCTTCCTTGCTTCAATCAAAGGTTTGTAAATTTTAATAGTGATTTCAAATAATACAATTTTGACATTGTTGATCATCTCTAGTTTTTTTCCTTCTTTCTTTGGGCTTATTCTCTTTTTTCTTTACACACACACACACGCGCGCACACACACGTGCGGACATGCACACACGCTCTCACTCTCACTCTCTCTGTCTCTCTCACCTAATTTACTCTGTAATGCCTCGTACAGTCTTTTTGTCCAGACCACTGTCTAGTCCAGGACCATAGATTAAAACTGAGTATGTCCCTTAGCTGTCTTTTTTAGCATTGTCTTCCCTCCACTCTCATCCCTTTTGTGTTTTTGTTTTTGTCTCTGGCTTAAAGAGACCAGCTCAGTTGTCTTATAGTGTCCCATTTTCTGGCTTTGTTTTATTGCTTTCTTTTGGTATTGTTTAGCTCATTTCACTATCTTCTGTATTTCTTTTAATTAAGTTGATAGTTAACCATCAACTATTTGCTTTTTTTGTTGTTGTTGTTGTTGTTGTTGTTTTGAGACGGAGTTTCGCTCTTGTTGCCCAGGCTGGAGTGCAGTGGCGCAATCACAGCTCACTGCAACCTGCACCTCCCGGGTTCAAGCGATTCTCCTGCCTCAGCCTGGGATTACAGGTGTGCACCACTACACCCAACGAATTTTTTCTATTTTTAGTAGAGATAGGGTTTCACCATGGCCAGGCTGGTCTTGAACTCCTGACCTCAGGTGATCTGCCCACCTCGGCCTCTCAGAGTGTTGGGAATACAGGCGTGAGCTACCGCGCCTGGCCTGGTTAGTGGTTTTTAATGCCCCATCAGGGCTTATAAAAAAAAATTTCCCCCATATATATGTATTTTCCTTCCTGGGTATATTTTAGAGTAAATTACAGATAACATGACATTTCAATCCTTAATATTCTAAATGCCTTTCTACAAAATAAGAATGTTTCGTTAAAAAGCTGTCAGATCTTTACCACGTAACAAAATTTAGCAATACTGTCTGTTTTTTTTGAGATGGAGTTTCGCTCTTGTTGCCCAGGCTGGAGTGCAATGGTGCGATCTGGGCTTACCACAACCTCTGCCTTCTGGGTTCAAGCAATTCTCCTGCCTCAGCCTCCCAAGTAGCTGGGATTACAGGCATGCGCCACCACGCCTGGCTAATTTTGTATTTTTAGTAGAGATGGGGTTTCTCCATGTTGGTGAGACTGGTCCTGAACTCCCGACCTCAGATGATCTGCCTGCCTTGGCCTCCCAAAATGCTGAGGTTACAGGCGTGAGCCAACGCTCCTGGCCAGCAATACTGCTTTTTATTCCTTCAAAGATGCACTTTTTCTTTTTTTGAATTTAATTTATGGAATCTCGCTCTGTTTCCCAGGCTGGAGTACAGTGACTTAATCTTGGCTCACTGCAACCTCTGCCTCCCGGGTTCAAGTGATTCTCCTGCTTCAGCCTCCTGAGTAGCTGGGATTACAGGCACATGGCACCACGCCCGGCTCTTTTTTTTTTTGTAGAGTTGGGGTTTCACCATGTTGGCCAGAATGGTGTCAATCTCTTGACCTTCTGATCCACCCACCTTGGCCTTCCAAAGTGCTGGGATTACAGGCATGAACCACCGTGCCCGGCCCACCCTTTTTGTTTAAATCTTTGGAGCCAGGTATCTAATAATATTTTAAGTCTTCATTGGCTGAGTGGTAGTCATGATACATAGTTGTCAATGTGTATGCATACTCATCTTTGTTGTTTTTCCTCCTGGCATGATTAGATAGCTGTAGCCTATTGTTTCAGTAGAAAAGTCATTTATGGACCATCTGAGGAAAGAATGTGAGTTTTGATTGCTGACTAAAAACTTTTCATTGACAATTTCTGGTAAGGTCAAAAAAGTGATGTCTTAACTTGCAGAAATGGGGTTTGTAGATAACAGTGGAAGAATCTTCTAAGAAATGCTGTGTCACCACCATTTTTGATGTCCCAGTAGTTGATATTGTGTGGAAAAATGTGGACGAGAGTATGGTTAACAGAATTATAAAATGATTCAGAATTGGACACTAAGGATATCTTAATGAATTTTTTTCACTTAAATTTTCCTTTATGTGTGAAAAAAAAGAATGTGATAAAAATTTATCTTTACCATTAAAAATAATTGAAAATAATTTTAATTGCTTTTTTTTTTTTTTTTTTTTTTGAGACAAGGTCTTACTATATTGCTCAGGCTGGTCTCGAACTCCTGGGCTCAAGTGGTCTGCCCACTTCTGCCTGCCAAAGTGCTAGGATTACAGGTGTGAGCCACTGCACCCAGCTTCTTACTGATTTTTCACTGACTCCTAGTTTTCCTGGTTAGTTTTAAAAAGTTGTTAGTGTTGTTGTAGCTCTTTTGATGCTGTTTTGAAGCTGTTTTATAGCTCTTTTAATGTCTTAAAAGCTCTCCTTGTGGATCACGAGGTCAAGAGATCGAGACCATCCGGACCAACATGGTGAAACCCCGTCTGTACTAGAAATACAAAAATTAGCTGGGCATGATGGTGCTCGCCTGTAGTCCCAGCTATTTAGGAGGCTGAGGCAGGAGAATCACTTGAACCCAGGAGGCAGAGGTTTCAGTGAGCCAAGATCACGCCACTATACTCCAGCCTGGTGACAGAGCGAGACTCCGTCTTGAAAAAAAAAAAGAGCTCTCCTCTTTTTCTTTTGCACCTTCCCTTTGTGCATAGGATTTTTCTTCCTTTATTCATCTTTCTGCATCTGGGGATTATTGCCTTCAGCACTAGAACATTTTCAGCCACTACATCTTCAAATATTGCCTGTGTCCCATTTTATTTTTTGACTCCTTCTACAACTGATTTTAGAGATATGATAGATTTTCCACATACCCATAACCTCACTTACTTGTTCTTGGTGAATATTTGAAATATACTCTCATCAATTTGAAATATATGTGATTATTAACTGTAGTTAACCATGCTCTGCAATTGATCACTAGAACTTACTGTCTAGGTGAAACTTTGTACCCTTTGAATAGCATCTCCCCAATTCCCTTTCCCCACCCTCCCCCAGCCTCTGGTAACCACTGTTGTTCTCTTTACTTCTATGAGATAGATATTCTTTGAGTTTGACTTTTTTAGATTCCACATGTAAGTGAGGCCATGCCGTTTTGTCTTTCTGTGTCTGGCATATTTTGCTTAGCACAAGGTCCTCCAGTTTCATCTATGTTGTCACAAATGGCAGAATTTCCTTCTTTTAAAGACTGAATAGTATTTCAAGGTGTATATATACCATGTTTTATTAATCAATGTATCCTTCGATGGATACTTAGGTTGATTCTGTATCTTATCTATTATGAATAAGGCTGAAATGAATATGGGAGTATAGATGTCATAAATAAAGTTTCAGTGCTGCAAAAAAAAATAGCACTCGAATATAAAGTTTTTAATTCTCAACAAGACAAGGTACTTCTATAGAAGGGTGCACCCTTACAGATGGAGCAATGATGAGCGCACACTTGGACAAGGGAGGGGAAAGGGTTCTTTCCTGACACACCTGGCCCCTGCTGCTGTGTCGTTCCCCTATTGGCTAGGGTTAGACTGCACAGGCTAAACTAATTCTGATTGGCTAATTTAAAGAGAGTGACGGAGTGAGTGGTTTGGCAGGAAAAATGGTTATGACAGAGCAGGCAATTGGAATGAGTCAGGGTGGAACAGATAATCGAGAAATGTTGCTTTACGAGGAAGTGAAGTTTAAAAGTAGAAGGCAAAGAATTGAACATACTGACGTACTAATTCTTTGAAAAGAAATTTAGAACTCATATATAGATATCTCTTTGAAATTTTGATTTGTTTCTATGATTTATAGCTAGTAGTGGGACTGTTGAATCAAATGGTAGTTCTATTGTTAGTTTTTTGAGGAAATTCCAACATTTTACTAAGAAAGAATCCCCAGGGATTCAGATTTACGTGAGAAATCTTGGCTACAACTCTGTGTGGTACCTAATTTGTTTCCTAAGTCTCGGGGTATTTTATTGGCTTTCAGTGTTTGCTTACCTTTCTGTATTTTCCTTTTTTTTCAGCCTTTTTACTTTTGCCCCCAGCTCAGCCATTCATTTATAAAGATGCTTTTAAAATATGTCATCTAATATTTTAAATAATTAATTTTGTATTAGGAGGGTTTTTCAATATGTGTACTGCTTGCCATTGGCCTTATTTTTGGAAATTGTACTATAATTTAAGGAAATGTAAATGAAATTGTTGGGATACTAGTTAGTTATCTATTTATTTATTTGAGACGAAGTCTTGCTCAGTCTCGCTCAGGCTGGAATGCAGTGGTGTGATCTTGGCTTACTGCATCCTTTGCCTCCCATGTTCAAGCGATTTTCCTGTCTCAGCCTCCCGAGTAGCTGGTACTAAGGCCACCACCCCCGGCTAATTTTGTATTTATTTTTTAATAGCGACTGAGTTTCACCATGTTGGCCAGGGTGGTCTCGAACTCCTGACCTCAGGTGATCCACCTGCCTCAGTCTCCCAAAGTGTTGGGATTACAGCTGCGAGCCACCAGGCCTGGCCTGGCCTGTTGGGATACTTTTAAATAGTCCTTGGTGCTTTAATTATAATTGCTTCTGTTTTTGAACCAGTCATGTATCATCTCATTTAATTCCTCAAACAACCCTTTGAAATAGGTACTGCTTTCACCGTTTTACAAAGATGAAGACATTGAGGTCAGCTAACTTGTCTCATGAGTCTTTCTGAAATTTTGTTTTATTTTTATTTTTTATTTTTATTTAGAGATAGGGTCTTGCTCTGTAGCCCAGGCTGGTATACAGTGGTACAATTGTAGCTCACTGCAGCTTTGAACTCCTGGACTCAAGCAGTCCTTTTTAGCCTCCCAAGTAGGTTAGGACTACAGGCATGCCCCACCATGCTCAACTAAGTTTTAAGTTTTTTTGTAGAGAATGAGAGTCTCACTATGTTGCCCAGGCTGGTCTCAAACTCCTGGTCTCAAGCAATCCTCTCACATTGGCCTCCCAAAGCAGTGGGATTACAGGTGTGAGCCACTGTGCTCGGCCTTTCATGAATCTCATAACTAGTAAGTGACAAGGCTGTGATTCTGACTTAGGTCTCTACAGTCTTGGATCAGAATCACAGCCTTGTCACTTACTAGTTTTGAAATGACTTCTATAGTCTGATTTCATTATTGCTGTACAATACTACACATACACTTTGGAAGCAGAACTTCTGCTTCAGCGTGTTGACTTTGGGCATGATGCATATAATAAACTTTGGCCAACCTCTTCTGCTATATTATCTTAACTGTTAACGTTCTTTTAATTGTCCAGAAGGTAATTCAGATTATTATAAGGAAATGATTCTGCATAAATTGAATCAGCAAAGTATCATTCTTCTATGAAAAATGTGTAACAGTTTATTAAAGACTGTAAGATACTGATTTACTCAGCGGCAAGACTTTCTTAAATAACTTATATATGCTGGTTACTTTGCTATAGGGATCAAAGCACGACTTGGGTTCATTCTCTACCATGTATAGGCTCATATTCTAGTGGAGGAGATAAATGACATAATAGGTGTGAGTATTCATTTGGAAGTGAAATGGGAGAGGTTTCCTTGCCCCCCTCACAGGGCGTGTGATAGAGGTGTGGCTCACTTCTTCAGTGCCCCACTGCTCAGACCTCTAGGGGAGCATACAGACTGGCAGGCTGTGGGGCTCCCACTCCACGGCAATGTCTAGGGGTGAATGTTTACAGCTGAAGCGCCAGTGGGCATGTGTTACAGGGTGCTCTTTTAGTTTGCTGTCTGTAGGCAGCTTGTGTTAACCAGCTCAGTTAGACCCTGTACCTTGTTGTAAGGACAGAGGGCTTCCTGTATCCCAGGTTCTTGCCTCCGTGTACTGGAAGAATTGGATCACATGTGGGCTTGGAGAATGAGTGTAAAGTTTTATTGAGTGGAAGTAGCTTTCAGCCTATGGGGTAGCCAGAGGGAGATGGCCACTTGGCGGTCCTAGCTCTTCTCCAACTGCCCTGGCCAAACTCTGCCTAGTCCCGCTGGTCAATGGCCTGCCGGTGTTCCAGCGTCTGTGTGCTCTTCCGCCTGCAGGCTCCCCTCGATGTCTTCCACCGATGTGTTCATCTCGCCATCTAGCAGTTTCTGTCTCTGCCTTGCTAGGGTCTTGGGTTTTTATAGGCCCAGGATGGGGGCGTGGTGGGAAGGCAGAGTGCCTGTCCTTACCTAGGTCTGAGGAGGTAGAGCCCTAGCCAGGGACCACATCCTCCTCTACCCAGCACTTCCCTTCCCCCATTCTGTATCATTTAAAGGGACCACACTCTTCCCTTCCCAGCACTCCCATATCAGAAGCACGTATTAGAAACTATAACTCACTGTGGGTTTTTGGGAATATGTCAAATAATACTTCTGGAAGGAAGAGGTGAATGTTGCTTTTTAAAGGATAGATAGGAATTTGCCCGATTAAGGAGTGAGTCGAGGGGAAGATGGCAATGGCTTTTTTAGGCAGAGGAAGCAAACATTGTTAAAATCATAGAAATGTTTAAGGTTGTATTTTATTCACAGATCTGCATGTTATTTGTCCTGACTGAAGTGGTGGTTATGAGATTGGGAACATTTCAGCAAGAGTCATAAAATGAAGGCCCTTATAAATCAAGCTAGATTGTGGGGACTTTTCAGAGGAGTTTAAAATAGAAAGTGCATGTTTTGCACTTCCATGTTTGAGTTTTTGAAAGCTCATTGGCAGTGGTGTGGAAGTTTGAAAGAGATTGAAAGAGGAGGAAATGGAGAGAGAGCCTACAGTTTGGGGGACAAGTTAGAAAACTGTTGAAATGGGCCAAGTATGTAAAGTTGAGGTCCTAACTAACCTGGAGAAATATAGTAGGAATGGAGAAGGGGTGGATTCAAAGACTTTTAGATTGTAAAATGAACTCTGTGAATAGAAGGAACATGGTTTATTGGTGGGAAAGAGGTAAGAGAGGAAATGTAGGACTACTTTTTGGCTTGGTCAACTTGCGAGATTGTTACCACTATCTAAAATCTGCAGTACCATTAGAATTTCTTGTTCAGTGTTAAGATTCATGTACTTTCAGATATTCATGGTATATGTAACGATGGCGGTAATTATAAAGAAAGTATCTGGAAATTCATGCCTTTATAACCTTCATTTCTATACCCACCTTCCCCCTTTTTTTATTCCCCAGTAGGTTTTGTTTTGTATTTTATTTTATTTATTTTATGTATTGTATTGTATTGTATTGTATTGTATTGTATTGTATTGTATTGTATTGTATTGTATTGTATTGTATTGTATTGTATTGTATTGTATTTTTCTTTCCCAGATCCGGTAGACAGAGGTATCCAGACGGTTAATAGCAGATTTTTTCCCCAACTGTGTATCACTGGGTTTGTGAATTATAGTCATAATACAGTAAGATTAAGACATTTGATGTTTTTGTAACATTTTGGCATGGTTTTATTTGTTAATATCCTAGCATAAAAATATAATAGTCTTCAAAGATGATTACTGGGGTATGGGATGCTTGGTGGTGGCTACAATCAAATTCTTATTCCAACCCCAAATTGGCAACATTATAACAACATAGAATGTTATTATTTAGAACCTAATTACTGTTGTTCCCCTTACCTATGAGGGATACGTTCCAAGACCCGCAGTGGATGCCTGAAACTGCAGGTAGAACTGAACCTTATTATATACATGTTTTTGTCAACAAAAAGAGTCAAACTCTGTAAAATATTTTAGCTGGGAGTGGTGGCTCATGCCTGTAATTCCAGTACTTTGGGAGGCTGACGCGGGTAGATCACATGAAGCCAGGAGTTCGAGGCCAGTCTGGCCAACATGATGAAACCCCATGTCTATTAAAAATACAAAAATTAGCCGGGCATTGTTATATATAAAGTTTCGGTGCCACAAAAGAAATAGCACCTGAATATAAAATTTTCTTTTTAATTCTCAGCAAGGCAAAGTACTTCTCTAGAAGGGTGCACCCTTACAGATAGAGCAATGGTGAGCGCACACTTGGAAAAGGGAGGGGAAGGAATTCTTATCCCTGATGCACGTGGCCGCTGCTGCTGCTGTGTCATTCCTCTATTGGCTAGGGTTAGACCACACAGGCTGAATTAATCCCGATTGGCTAAAGACAGTGATGGGGTGAGTGGTTTGGCAGGAAAAATGGTTATGACAGAGCAGGCAATGAGTCAGGGTGGAGTAGGTAATCAGAATGAGTCAGGGTAGAGCAGGTAATCGAAAAAGGTTGCTTTATGAGGAAGTTTAAAAGTAGAAGGTAAAGAATTGAACAGAAATTTAGAACTCATATCTAACAACCCCTCCCCATGTATTTCCTTACAGTTTTCTTTTTAACTTTTTTTTTTTTTTAACATGTCTTGGCTTAGTTGTTTGGCTTGATTTTCCAAAAGAAGATGCTTCTCTGGATAAGGTGGAGGATAGTTAAGGGAGATTTTAATAAGTGCCGTTTTTATGAGCCTCTGCATCAACCTACAGATGCATGGTATGACACAACACCCAACAAGAATAAGTACACCCACTATGGCTGCGAGGGAAGTAAGAATTGAGGCTATTATTCCTTTCCATTTACTGAACTACTTTTCTAGCCATCCTGTAAAGGGGTCATTTACCCCTGAGTTGTTGGCTAACTCATTGGACAGAGCAGTCAGACCTTGCAGTGCCTTTGTTATACTTCCATCAGGGGTGGTGGTGTTTGTGATGAAGGTACAACGTTGAGTTTTAATCATGACACAAACTCCTCCTTTCTGCTAATATCATGTCTAAGGCTATCCTGTTTTCCCAAGCCATCTGGCTAGTTGCCCCTAATTGTTCAGCTATTCCTTTAACAGCATCTCTAATGTAGTTAATCACTGTTGGTTGTAGTAGATGTAGTTTATCCAATCTACATTTTTATTAATTGTCACCTACCAAAATATTGACTTAAATCCTGCAGCTATTTGATTTCGGGTTTTAAATTGATCTGGTATTCCCCGTGGGACTCCAATTGCATCTAAATAGATGTGAGAGTCCAAAGACCCATAAGGGGCTTCTCTCACTTTATGATGTCTTATTTTTCCTTCCTCTGGTTGATGAAGTGCCAGGGTGAAAAGGATAGCCAGGTGAAGCATAAGTGCCACTCCAGTTATTTGGCAGAGTGTCCAGTAAAGGTCCACCACAATACCACCACACATCTGCTCGGGGATGAACAAGGACTGACTGATTGATAAGCTCTTGAAAATTGATAAGCTCTTGAAGGGATTCACTGCATCCCTTCAGGTCTCCAAGGAATGCTAAATTTCTTCCTTGTCGTGAGACACACGAAGCGAACTTAGTGTTGGGAGACAGAAGCTGGATGACCCTCGGGGGCTGACCCGCAGGGTGCTGGACTTCGGGATATAGCAGAGAGAGCTTGGCACGACTTATTACTCCAGGCTGTAGAATCCTGGAAAAGAGCTACCATGCAGCCCACACCCGGTCGACTGGAGGACCACCTTAGTGGAAAGGGGACAATCTGGGCCTCTGGCCTGTCATGCGCACAAGCACAACAGTTGCTTTTGTTTAATGTTTGGATTGAATATTTGATCCATTCTAACCAGGTATTTGCATCTTGATATCCTGTCTTAATTGCCAAAGTTCATTTTAAGTCTTTAAGTTTTATGATAGCTATCTTGGTCTGTCTAGAGGGAGGAGGAGCAATTGTTCCGTTGTGAGAGGTTTTGCAAGAAGGCTTAGAGGAAGGTGCAGGCAGTGGGGTGCTGAGAGCAGCTCGGTTGGGGAGACCCTAACCCAGCGGCGCTAGAGGAATTAAAGACACACACAGAAATATAGAGGTGTGAAGTGGGAAATCAGGGGTCTCACAGCCTTCAGAGCTGAGAGCCCCGAACAGAGATTTATCCACATATTTATTAACAGCAAACCAGTCATTAGCATTGTTTCTATAGATATTAAATTAACTAAAAGTATCCCTTATGGGAAACGAAGGGATGGGCCGAATTAAAGGAATAGGTTGGGCTAGTTAACTGCAGCAGGAGCATGGGAGCATGTCCTTAAGGCACAGATCGCTCATGCAATTGTTTGTGGCTTAAGAATGCCTTTAAGCGGGTTTCTGCCCTGGGCAGGCCAGGTGTTCCTTGCCCTCATTCCGGTAAACCCACAACCTTCCAGCGTGGGCCTTAGAGCCATTATGAACATGTTACAGTGCTGCAGAGATTTTGTTTATGGCCAGTTTTGGGGCTAGTTTATGGGCAGATTTTGGGGGGCTTGCTCCCAACAGTGGGGGATCAAAGAAATGCATTTTAAAGAATCTAATAGGGTTTGTCCCTGAAACTTCAGCCCCCATACCATAAAACCGGCTTAAAGAAGGGAGCCGGCTTAGAAAAGGGGAAGAACTTTGAGGGTTTGAGATAATAACCTGTATAGAATTACACTGATTTAGCTGACAGTTACGGGGGAGGGCTGTCCTTCTAGTAAAATGTATGGTTTTAGGAAGTTACAAAAACCTGTTGGGGCAGTCCATTCTTGTTCTTTAGTGGTCCACAGAAAGTTGGACTAACTACAGCATAAAAGCTCTACATTGGGGAACAAGACTCCTGGTTGACACTGGGGTCTTTATTGAAATCTCCCTGGATTAAATGGTCCCAATTTACTAAGGCCCAGTCTGAGGAAAGTCAGGAAGGACAGAGGTACTTTTCTGAAGTAGAGAGCTGTTTCTGACTTGGCAAGCCCCCACAGGGTATATAACAAGGCAAACATCAAATGCAGTAGTTTGAGGGGAAATTGACTTGGTTATGTTACAACTGGATGGTCAGCAATAGAGCGAGGAAAGAAGAAAGAGTAATAGAATAGATGAAAGAGAGTTAAATTTTTCTTAGCTTTGGTTCGATAGGGTTTTCCCCTGAGACTATGGCCCATGACTCTGGAGGGGGTGGTGCTTTCTTGCCTCGGGTGTGATGAGTCCATCTCCTTTCCGCTGTATGAACAGCAGTCTCGAACAGCAGTCTCGGTGGTTAGCCGCACAAGGTAGGGTCCTTCGCAGGCTGGCTTGAGTTTTCCTTCTTTTCCACCCTTTGATGAGAACGTGATCCTAAGGCTGGTGCTGCTTTACCGGAAATTCTAGGGGTGGTACCTGTGCAAAAAGACTTCTAGTTTTGAGGGAAAGGAAGTGGAAGATAAACCAAGTATATAATTTCTTTTTTTTTTTTTTTTTTTTTTTNCCATTGCACAGGTGCTAACAGGGAAGAACAGTGGTTTTCAATGAAAACATGTGGGCGTGGGCGAGTTTATCAACTCACCACAAACTTAACATGAATTAACAATGTAATATAATTTCTTTTTTTTTTTTTTTTTTTTTTTGAGACGGAGTCTCGCTCTGTCCCCTAGGCTGGAGTGCAGTGGCGCGATCTCGGCTCACTGCAAGCTCTGTCTCCCGGGTTCACGCCATTCTCCTGCCTCAGCATCCGGACTAGCTGGGACTACAGGTGCCCGCCACAGCGCCTGGTTAATTTTTTGTATGTTTAGTAGAGACGGGGTTTCACCGTGGTCTCGATCTCCTGACCTTGTGATCCGCCCACCTCGGCCTCCCAAAGTGCTGGGATTACAGGCGTGAGCCACTGCGCCCGGCATAATTTCTAAGAAATTGATCTTTTGTTTTAAATGGGGACATCAGCAGTGGACTTTATAGTCCTTGGTGCCTTCTTACTGAGAAATTTACCTTAGCACGTATTTTTATTAGTTTTTAGACCAAAGAAAGCCAAACACCGTTTTATATTTGACAGTGCTTCCTGTATGATTTTTATACCAGATAGGCTAAATTTCACCTTTATATTAGTGTGTTATTAGTGTTAAACTCAATTTTAATAAAACCTTGTAGACATATTTATCCAATTTTAACGTCTGACCATAAGGTAAGATTTTTATAGACTCTTTTTAACCTTTTATAATTTTTGTTAAAGAGTAGGTTAGTGCTTTAAGAAAAACCTGTTGTGCTTTTATTTTAATGTCTGGTTCACAGAAAGACTGGATGATACCCCTTTAACTTTAGCCAATATGTTTACACACAGAATTTCCTTTACAATTAACATTTTAAAAATTGCTTAGACCTTTAAAACAAACTATATTTTCTTAACCTTTTAATGTAGGTAAAAATCCACATTCTTATGCCTCCTTTTAATCTTTTTACCAAAGGTATATTTTACTTTCCTTACACACCTTGCACATAAACTGTTTCTTCAGTAGTTTTACATTCAGGAGGCCTAATTACTTTTAAATTATATAACATTTCTTGCATAAATTCCCTTTTATAACCTTTTTTTTTCCCACGACTTTCACAGACAATTCTTCGACATGCCTCAACTTTCTGACTTGTTGCAAACATCCCTTTCTTTAAACAACCAGTTAATTTGTTTTAGGACAAGAATTTACCATATAAAATTCTTTTTATGTACATTCTTGCCCTCCCCCATGCCCCCCTTTTTTTTCATTCTTCTCCAAAGTGAACTTCCTTTATGTCTGTAGACTAAACTGCCTAAGGCCACAAGATTAGAAGTTAGGATAATATATGTTACACTGTTAACTTTTAGCAAACTTGACTTTTGTTGAAAACCTTGTTAAGTTTGGGATTTCAGTTATCCTTTGCTATTAATAAGACCTTGTTTAGTCCAAATTAACTTAGAATTGGTATAGATGGTTCCTTCCTGGTTCTGTAAGTACTGTAAGGCTTGGCTGAATGCAAACAGCTCCCACATTTGAGCAGACTAATTATTAGGCAATTTTCCTAATTTTGCTTCTACAAGAGTTGCCCTATCAATTACTGAATACCCATTGTGTCTTTTTCCCATAGTCACCTAGGAGGAGGGAGGAGCCATCTGTCATCTGTCCTGAAGGGAGTTCCTCCGACGTCTGGTCGGACCTTTGTATAGTAATTAAGATTTAGATCCCGTGTTAGGAAACCTGCTGGGTTAAGGGAATTAGTAGTGGTTAATGTTGAATTATCCTTTCTTTTTTTCCTTTTTTTTTTTTTTTTTTTTTTTAACAGAATAGCCTCATACTTTCTTGTGTTAGCAAAGCAGTTGTCGCTACAGATTGAATGTATTTGGGCCATCCGCCGGTTACTGGGTTAAGGATTTTTGATAGGAAGGCTACAAGTTGTCTGTGGCCCCAGTGCTTTCTGGCTGCACCCTTGTTTACACTGACAGCAAGGTGGTATTGGAGTGTTACAGTGTCACGAAGAAGAAGAAGAAATCCTTCAGTGATCAATTATAGGTTTTAAATTTACCCTGGCTTTTAAAGGAATAGGGTACACTGTTTTTTCCTTTACTACTTTTATCTCTCTGTCTCTCTCTTTCTCTCTTTGACTTTCTGTCGCTTTGACTCCCTCTTTGTCTCTCTCTCTCTTCCTTTCTCTCCCTGCCTCTCTTTTTTTCTCTCTTTTCCCCCACCTCTCTCTTTCCTCTCTCTGTCTCCCGCCACCCCCCTCTCTTTCCTCTCTGCTGGTCTTTCCCTGCCTCTGCCAGCTGCTTATGCTGCTGTTCTCCCCTCTCCTTCCCCTTTTACCCTGGAGACTAAAAGTTCCTCTGAGGGGAAGACAACATTAGACTGGG
The DNA here is from genome assembly GCF_003255815.1 of Theropithecus gelada. NCBI lineage: Eukaryota > Metazoa > Chordata > Mammalia > Primates > Cercopithecidae > Theropithecus > Theropithecus gelada. The sequence continues at coordinate 14,285,557 of NC_037689.1, read as the reverse complement.
GGAACAAACAGAGGAGCAAGCAGCTTCTGAATAGACTAAAAAGGTGTGATAAGCTCATGTTTAGGTCCCACCTCCATATTTATCGAGGGCTCCTGGTGAGACTCAAGATAAAAGATACAGAGCCCCTGACCTCCCTATTCTTCCTCGAAAGTCATGAGCTGGAAGGGCTTCTTTCTCCTTTCTTAGTTCAGGACATCCTGTCTTGAAATGGCCTGTTCTTCCATATCTGTAGCACCTGTCTTGTCCTTCCTCCTTAATCCTGCTCCACCATACTCTTTAGGGGGCCTGGTAGATGAGGACCTTGGTCCTCCAGATGGAGACTGGGGTCCTTTAAAAGAGGGTTCAGACCCTTTATAGTTTCTGGTTCCCTGGAAACTCTGTCTAGAAGTACCTGGGTTTGGAGCCATCCATTGGAAGGTGGAAAACGTAAGTTTTGTCTTCTGTTTCTGTTTTTCTTTGTCTCTTTTCACTTATAGTTTCTGAGCTTCTCTGAGAAGCTCACTTAGGGGACTGTCTTCTCAATTGTCTATGTTTTGTAAGTTTTTGAAATGTCTGGCCAACTTGTAGTGACAAATTGGAGTTTCAACATTCCTTGCCCAAGGGGATCATCCAAATTGAGGCCTGCTAATTCCTCATTTGCTCCCTTAGTCTGTCTAGGAATCTCATAGGCCTTTCATCCTTTTCCTGTTGTATATCAAATGCTTTAGAAAGATTTCGGGTTTGGGGTACTGACTCCTGAATTCCTTTTATTATTATCTCTCTTAGGTCCTGCATATTTTCCCAGCGATCTGCGTTGTTATTGTCCCACGGGGGGTCTCAGACGGGGAATGGGAACGTTTTCACCGGGAGGGTGCTCACGTTCCCAAACTACCATAGCAGCCCTACGAATCATACTGCTTTCTTCCCCTGAAAAGAGGATGCCCAAGATGGACATTAACTCTACCCAAGTGTATAACTGAGGTCCTAAGAATTGGTCAATTTGATCTGCCACTCCATAAGGGTTAGCTAGTAGTGGTTTAAGCTCCTTTTTAAAATTCTGGACTTCTGAACTCGTTAAGGGAGCATTTACAAAGCCAATGGCTCCCCTCTTTATGATACCTCTTTCAAAGGGAAGAGGGTTTGGGCTGACCTCTTAGGTATGGAGGGAAATGGGAAATTCTGAGTATATTTTTTACATTGTTCTACCTCATGCTGGAGTCCTTTTAGAGAAGGGTCTTTAGGTTGGGAGGGAATGGGCTGGTGGGACGGTAATTCCCAAGAGTCACGGTTATAAGGAGGAGGGATAACGTGAGTAGAGAGGGAATTTGGAATGGGGGTCTGAGGCGGCAGTGGCTGGCTGAGGGGAAAGATTGGGGACACTGAGTGGGGGAAGATAGTCTAGGGGATCCCATGTGCTGGAGTCTTTAGGCATGAGAGCTGGCTCCTCTGACTTTTCATTTTGAGGTGGCAGATTGGGTTCTTCCCTATTTGTTTTTAAGGGAAAAAGGAGGGCAGGTCCATGCCTCCAACAAAGGGCATTCCTAGTTCTTCTGAGACACTGGACTTTTATCATTAACATATTGGATTAGAAACTGACACATTACATACTCATTCGACCTAAACTTTGGCCAGAAGATTGAGGGTTTGAGGATGGGTCTTTGAGTCTAAATAAAACAGCAATATTTCATCATTTGTTGCTTTTTCCTATCTTTAGTCCTTTCATTATCCTTCCAGTGTTTTAGCATGAGACCTAGGGGGCTATCTGGGGAGGTAACTTTGTTGCCATGTTTATCCCCCTTGCTCCCTGTCTTGCTTGGGGTATTTCTTATCTTGATGGTTTTGGGGTAAGGTTCAAGGTTCAATTTCCCTTACTGGAAATTTATCACCTTTTAGGGTGAGGCTCAATTTTCCCCACTGGAAATTTCTTGCCTTTTGGGGTGAGGCTTAATTTCCCCCACTGGATATTTCTCACCTTTTCTACTACTGGAGGTTCGTGTGAGGTTCAGTCCCCTCCAATGGGGATGTGTCGCCTCTTTTTAACCTCTAAGCCACCCCAACCAAGGAGTACTTCACCACCCCCAAGGAAATACTTTAGCAGCTTTCATGGCTTCTCCTTCCTTGGTCTGTGCACAGAGTCATCACTGTGGTATGTGAGGATCCTTTAAGCTAGGTTACTGGCCAGTCATGTCGTCCCCCCCCCGCCCCCACCCCCAGCCCGGGTTGCCGAGAGCTTGGATTATTCCTTGCACTGGGTGGGTTCTGATTTCTCACCCCTGAGGCCACCACAAGGGGCAGGGCGTACCTCCTCTTGAGAGAGAACCAGAGACTGTCCGGAGGGGAATGTAAGGGAATGTAATCACAGGCGAGCCCCCCAAATTGTTATACATAAAGTTTCGGTGCCACGAAAGAAATAGCACTGGAATGTAAAATGTTCTTTTTAATTCTCAGCAAGGCAAGGTACTTCTATAGAAGGGTGCGCCCTTACAGATGGAGCAATGGTGAGCGCAGACTTGGACCAGGGAGGGGAAGGGGGTTCTTATCCCTGAGGCAGGTAGCCCCTACTGCTGCGTCGTTCTCCTGTTGGCTAGGATAAACTAATTCTGATTGGCTAATTTGAAGAGCGTGTCAGGGTGAGTGGTTTGGCGGGGGAAAATGGTTATGACAGAGCAGGTAATGAGTCAGGGTGGAGCAGGTGATTGGAATGAGCCGGAGTGGAACAGGTGATTGAAATGAGTCAGGGTGGAGCAGGTAATCGAAAAAGGTTGCTTTATGAGGAAGTTAAGTTTAAAAGTAGAAGGTAAAGAATTGAACATACTGACATTGATTCTTTGAAAAGAAATTTAGAACTCGTATCTAACAGCATGGTGGCACGCACCTGTAGTCCCAGCTACTTGGGAGACTGAGGCAGGAGAATTGCTTGAACCCCAGAGGCGAAGGTTACAGTGAGCCGAGATGCACCACTGCACTCCAGCCTGGGTGACAAAGCAAGACACCCCCCCACCACAAAAAAAAAAAAAAGATCCTGAGCATTTCTTCAAAGGATTGTAACAGGAGGTGAAACTTGGCTTTGCCAGTATGATCTTAATGGCAAAGCACAATCAAAGCAGTGGCTACCAAGAGGTAGAAATTGATCCAGTCATAGTGAAAGTGGACCGATCAAGAGCACAGATCATGACAACAGTTTTTTGGGATTCTCAAGGCATTTTGCTTGTTGACTTTCCGGAGAGTCAAAGAATGATAATAATCTCTGCTTATTATGCCTATGTTCTAAGAACGCCAAAGCTTTAGCGGAAAAATGCCCAGGAATGCCTCACCATGGCAGTGCCTCTACTCAGTCCTCTCATCAAAGAAGGGCAATATTTTGAGAGTTTTCATGGGAAATGATTAGGCAGGCACCCACCTTACAGTCCTGATTTGGCTCCTTCTGGCTTCTTTTTGTTTCCTATTTTAAAAAATCTTTAAAGGACACCTTTTTTCTTCAGTAAATAATGTAAAAAAGACTGCATTGACATGGCTACATTCCCAGGACCCCTCAGTTGTTTAGGACTGGACTAAATGGTTGGTATCATTGCTTACAAACGTGTCTTGAACTTAATGGAGCTTATGTTGATAAATAATGTTTATATTTTTATTTTTTAATTTGTTTTTTTTTTTTTCCCATGAACTTTTTGAAGTACCCTTGTACTGGGTGATTCGATTAGTAAATCTTCGGGCATCTACTCTATGGAAGTGCACCCTGTGCTAGGTGATAACAAGGAATACAGGCAGTGATCACTCCTGCCTTTATGGCATTTTTCTTTGATGGGATGGAGTTTAGTCAACACATAAATAACAAATATATGGTATAATAGTTAAGAGTGAGCTCTGGAGACTGACTTAGCTTCAGTTCCTATGTCTGTTACTTGGTACCTGTTTCCTTGAGTAAATTGCTTATTCTCTGATTCAGTTTCTTCATTCTATAAATGAAGCCCTCTACCACCTCACAGGGTTTTTTAGAACCTTTTGAAAGAGTTGATGTTAGATATTGCATAAAACTAAGTTTTTACTGTTACATAATAATGTCAGATGATAGAGACGTTGCAGTAAGACCAAATTTAGAGGTTGGAAAAATCACCTCTAGTTTGAGGTGGGACAGGAAGCAAAGCTTTCATGGAGAAGGTGGCATTTAAATGGATCTTGAATGATTGACAGAATTTATAGAGTGGTAGGGATTGAGTAAAATTTCCTAGAGGGAGAAGAATGAAGTTGGAAGAATGTACGGTATGTCCTGAAATCAGAAATGCTCCTTAATAAACTCATATTTCCATTCTACCCTCACCCCACCCTCTCCAGGCAGTTGCCTAAATAGATGTTAAGATGTTGCTCCCTTTCCTTTCACAACCACCCCCACCCCCACACCCCCATTGTCTTTCAAATACCGACTTTTTAGGTAGAACACTAAAAGACTCTGGATTAACTATTACCACATTTACCACATTCTGAATATCCATGCCTCCTCTCCCCCACCCTCTAGATTGCATACTTCTTGAGAGCAGGGGAAGTATATTTTATTCAGATTTGTTTGTTTAGCCCTTGAGTATTGTCCCTGGCACCTAGTAAATGCTCAGATTATTTCAGGGGGTGGGATAGTAGATGAATGATCCTGATTAAAAACAGTTTCCACTAAATTTAAAATTTAAACAGGAACTTTAAAAATGGATGCTGTCTGAGACCTTTGTGACTCCTGGAATTGGTGAATACTTCTGTAACATAATTTCCTCATTCAGAAAATTGGGGGTAATGAGGACTTAATGAAATTACCATATTTTTATATTTGACAATGTATTTAAGAAACAGTGTTTCTAGAAAGATACTTAGAATTCAAAGGAAATGCATGATATAATTTTAGGACAAACTTTAGCATATTTAAAAAGCAAGAAAAGTCACTCAGCTTGTTACTGGAACAGGGTCCTGATCCAAACCCCAGATTGGATCTCACGCAAGAAAGAATTTGAGGATAATCCAGAGTAAAGTGAAAGCAAGTTTATTAAGAAAGTAAAGGAATACCTGCTCAACTGACAATACTTAGTTATTTCTTGATTGTATGCTAAACAGGGGGTGAATTATTAATGAGTTTTCCAGGAAAGCAGTGGGCAATTCCGGGAACTGAGGGTTCCTCCCCTTTTTAGACCTTACAGGGCTCTGAGGTTGTCTTGGCGCTGCTAGGAGTGTCTTTTAGCATACTAATGCATTATAATTAGTGTATAATGAGCAGTGAGGATGACCAGAGGTCACTTTTGTTGCCATCTTGGTTTCGGTGGCTTTTGGCTGGCTTCTTTACTGCAACCTGTTTTTATCAGCAAGGTCTTTGTGACCTGTATCTTGTGCCAACCTCCAGTCTCATCCTGTGACTAAGAATGCCTGACTCCTGGGAATGCAGCTCAGTAGGTCACAGCCTTACTTTACCAAGTCCCTATTCAAGATGGAATTCTTCTGGTTCAAATGCCTCTGACAAGCTGTTTACATTTTGGGCTTTAAACATCATTGATTCTTTTTCTCAAATAATGAATTACAGAAGTTGTGGTATAATTACCCTAGTTCCTTCATACTTAGGGCAAGATGATTCTGAGAAATGTTCCATACTGTCTCCCAGAGATCTCCAGCAGGCTTGAGTACCAGTTACCTAGAGTCATAATTGGCTCCATAATGCATCCTTTATTGGCATACTTTCCTTTCCTGACTCACTTCTTTACTTCATTAAAGGTATTTCCTCGGATACTTCTCAAATAAACTACTTGTACAAAAAGCTTTATCTCACAGTCTTTCTTGGGAGATGCAACGCAAGGCAGCATGACAATCATTGTAATAATAGTTTAAAAATTTTGAAGTTTTAGAATTCAGAGACATTTGTAATTTGATACTGTCATGCGCGTCCGTGTGAAGAGACCACCAAACAGGCTTTGAGTGAGCAACATGGCTGTTTATTTCACCTGGGTGCAGGCGGGCTGAGTCCGAAAAGAGAGTCAGTGGAGATAAGTGTGGGGCCGTTTTATCGGATTTGGGTAGGTAAAGGAAAATTCCAGTCAAAGGGGGGTTCTCTGGCGGGCAGGAGTGGGGGTCACAAGGTGCTCAGTGGGGGAGCTTTTTGAGCTAGGATGAGCCAGGAAAAGGAATTTCACAAAATAATGTCATCGCTTAAGGCAAGGATCAGCCATTTTCACTTCTTTTGTGGTGGAATGTCATCAGTAGGGCACGGCAGGGCATTTGCACTTCTTTTGTGATTCTTCAATTACTTCAGGCCATCTGGGCATATACGTGCAAGTCGCAGGAGATGGGGTGGCTTGGCTTGGGCTCAGAGGCATGACATTCCTGCCTTATATTAATAAGAAAAATACAATAAAATAGTATTGAAGTTTTTGGGGGGTGGTATGGAGAGAGAATGGGCGATGTTTCTCAGGGCTGCTTCAAGCGCCATTAGGGACAGCGTGGGAACCTAGAGTGGGAGAGATTAAGCTGAAGGAAGATTTTGTGGTAAGGGGTGATATTGTGGGGTCGTTAGAAGAAACCTTTGTCGTATTGAATGATTGGTGATGGCCTGGATGCGGTTTTGTTTTTGTATGAATTGAAAAAGTAAACGGAAGACACAAGGTAAGAGAAGGAGAAAAAACAGGTATTGAAGGACTAAGAACTGGGAGGACCTAGGACATCTAATTAGAGAGTACCCAAGGAGGTTCAGCATAGCCCTGCCAGCAAAGATTATTTACTTTAAGAGGGAATTTAGAGTGGCGGTTTGGGATAGCACTAGGAGATATCAGCTGTGATGGCTTGGAGTAACAGTGTAAACCGGCAGTGTAAACACGAGCCGGGCATTTATGAGTAGTTGAGAACGGTGAATAGGAGTATGACTAGACAGAAGACAGTAGGGATGAAAGTGTTTTGGGGTGCAGTCTAAGTTGGTCTGGTGTCTGGAATGAGACTGGGACCTGATAAAAAGGAGTGTCCACACAGGAGCTCAAATGGGCTGTAACCTGTAGCATTCTGAGGACAGGCCTGAATTCTGAGAAAGGAAAGTGGTAAAAGTATTGTCTAGTCCTTTTTAAGTTAGTGACTGAGCTTGGTGAAGTGTGTTTTTAAAAGACTGTTAGTCTGTTCTACCTTTCCTGAAGATTGAGGACGGTAAAGGATATAAAGGTTTCACTGAATACTAAGAGCCTGAGAAACTGCTTGGGTGATTTGACTAGTAAAGGCCGGTCCGTTATCAGACTGTATAGAGTTAGGAAGGCCAAACCGAGGAATTATGTCTGACAGAAGGGAAGAAATGACCGTGGTGGCCTTGTCAGACCGTGTGGGAAAGGCCTCTACCTATCCAGTGGAAGTGTCTACCCAGACCAAGATGTATTGTAGTTTTCTGACTCGGGGCATGTGAGTAAAGTCAATTTGCCAGTCCTGGCCGGGGCAAATCCCCGAGCTTGATGTGTAGGAAAGGGAGGGGGCCTGAACAATCCCTGAGGGATAGTAGAATGGCAGATGGAACACTGAGAAGTGATCTCCTTGAGGATAGGTATCCAGGATGGAAAGGAAATGAGAGGTTCTAAGAGATAGGCTAGCGGTTTGTAACCTAGATGGAAGAAGTTATGAAATGACGACAGAATAGAATGGGCCTCTGAGGCTGGAAGGAGATATTTTCCTTAGTCTAAGAACCATTTGCCTTGTGTGGGAAGAGATTGATAGGTGGAAGTTTCAGCGGGGGAGTAGGTGGGAGTGGCCGATGTGAAGGAGGAAAACTGCTGTGAGGGATAGAAGTTGGAACGCTAGCTGCTTTTTTAGCTAACTTATCAGCATAAGCATTGTCCTGAGCGATGGTTGGGGGAAGAAAATAGATTTTGGAAGTTACGAGAACTGTAGAGAGTTGAGCGTAGTTTGTGATTTCTAGGGCCTGTAACAGTATTAAAGCAGTGGCAGCTGCTGCGCGCAGACATAGACATGAGGGCTAGGCTAAAACAGTAAGGTCAAGTTGTTTGGACAGAAAGGCTACAGGACGCAGTCCCGGCTCTTGTGTAAGAATTCTGTCCGTACTAACCATGCCTAGGAAGGAAAGGAGTTGTTGTTTTGTAGAAGGGATTGGGGTTTAGGAGATTAGCCGGACACGATCAGCAGGGAGAGCACATGTATTTTTATGAGAATTATGCCAAGATAGGTAACAGATGAGGAAAAAATTTGGGCTTGACTGAAGTAATGGGGGCTGTCTGTGAGGCCTTGCAGCAGTACAGCCCAGGTAATTTGCTGAGCCTGATGTGTGTGAGGGTCAGTCTAAGTGAAAGCAAAGAGAGGCTGGGATGAAGGGTGCAGGGGAATCGTGAAAAAAGCATCTTTAAGATCAAGAACGGAATAGTGAGTTGTGGAGGAAGATATTGAGGACAAAAGAGTTGTACGGGTTGGGCACCACAGGATGGATAGGCAAAACAATTCGGTTGATAAGGCGCAGATCTTGAACTAATCTGTAAGACTTGTCTGGTTTTTGGACAGGTAAAATGGGGAAATTGTAAGGAGAGTTTATAGGTTTTAAAAGGCCATGCTGTAGCAGGCGAGTGATAACAGGCTTTAATCCTTTTAAAGCGTGCTGTGGGATGGGATATTGGCATTGAGTGGGGTAAGGGTGATTGAGTTTTAATGGGATAGTAATGGGCATGTGATTGGTTGCCAGGGAAGGAGTAGAGACGTCCCACACTTGTGGGTTAAGGTGGGGGGATAGGAGGGGAGGATGTGAAGGAGGCTTTGAACTGGGAGAACAGGCGGCAGTGAGGTGTGGCTGTAGCCTAGGAGTAGTCAGGGAAGCAGATAATTTAGTTAAAATGTCTTGACCTAATAAGGGAGCTGGGCAGGTGAGGATAACTAAAAAAGAATGTTGTCCAAATTGGCACCAGAGTTGGGGAGTTTTAAGAGGTTTAGAAGCCTGGCCATCAATACCCACAACAGTTATGGAGGCAAGGGAAACAGGCCCTTGGAAAGAAGGTAATGTGGAGTGGGTAGCCTCCGTATTGATTAAGAAGGGGACGGACTTACCCCCCACTGTAAGAGTTACCCAAAGCGTCTCTGATGGTCCAGGCGGCTTCCGAGGCGATGGGGCAGCGTCAGTCTTCAGCCGCTAACCCGAGAAGATCTGGGAAGGAGTCAGTCAGAGAGCCTTGGGCCAAAGCTCCAGGGGCTCTGGGAGGGCTGCCAGGCGAGTTGGACTGTCCGATTTCCAGTGGGGTCCCGCACAGATGGGACATGGCTTAGGAGGAATCCCGGGCTGTGGGCATTCCTTGGCCCAGTGGCCAGATTTCCGGCACTTGTAGCAAGGTCCTGGGGGAGGAGGTTCTGGAGGAACCCCTGGCAGCTGCGGTTGAGGCGTTTAGAGTTGTGTGGTGGAGATGTGACTGGGGTTTGTCTCACAGTGGAGGCAAGGAATTGCAACTCAGAAATAAATTGGTACTTGGCTGCCTCTACTCTATTGTTGTACACCTTGAAGGTGAGGTTCATTAAGTCCTGTTGTGGGGTTTGAGGGCCGGAATTTAATTTTTGGAGCTTTATTTAATGTCGGGAGCAGATTAGGTAATAAAATAAAATGCATATTAAGAATAAGACAGCCTTCTGACCTTTCAGGGTCTAGGGCTGAAAAGCGTCTCAGGGTTGCTGCCATGAACTGGGCTCGGGTTTTCTTATTTGGTGAAAAAGAGCCTAAACGCTAACTGATTTGGGAGAAGTCGGATAAAGAAAAAGGAACATTAACCTTGACTATGCCTTTAGCCCTAGCCACTTTTTTAAGAGGAAATTGCTGGGCAGGTGGGGGAGGGCTAGTCGCAGAACGAAACTGTAAGCCAGACCGGGTGTGAGGAGGGGAGTGATAAAAGGATTACAGGGTAGGGGAGCGGAGTCTGAGGAAAAATTGGGACCTAGCTCGGCCTGGCGAGGAGGGGAGAGGTCAGATGGGTCTGTAGAAAGGAAGATTAGAAAGACTCAGTGATGCTTGGGGTTGGGACTGAGGGGACAGGCGGGAGGGAAAGAAGGAAGATTTGGGATGAGTTGCATTGGGAACAGAGACTAGGGAGGGACCAATGTGTAAAAGAATGCCCGGACATCAGGCACCTCAGACCGTTTGCCTATTTTATGACAAGAATTATTTAGATCTTGTAGGATGGAAAAATCGAAAGTGCTGTTTTCTGGCTATTTGGAACTACTGTCGAGTTTGTATTGGGGTTAAGTGGCATTGTAGAAGAAAATAAGGCATTGAGGTTTTAGGTCAGGTGTGAGTTGAAGAGGTTTTCAGTTCTTGAGAACACAGGGTAAGGGAGAAGAAGGAGGAATGGAGGGTGGAAGGTTGCCCATAGTGAAGGAGGCAAGCCCAGAGAAAAGAGAGAGTAGAGACACAGAGAGGAGGAGTTTGGGGGTTCTTGCCCTCCAGAAAAGCGGGAAAGGGTTCGGGGCGCGGAAATAAGAGGTTGGGGCGCAAAAATAAGAGGTCAGGGTTCTTGCTCCTCCCCTAGAAAAGCAGAGAAGGGGTAGAAACAGGGAGAGAAGGGGTCGGGGTGCTTGCCCCTTCCCCAGAAAAGCAGAGAAGGGGTAGAGACAGGGAGAGAAGGGGGTCGGGGTGCTTGCCCCTCCCCCCAGAAAAGCAGAGAAGGGGTAGAGACAGGGAGAGAAGGGGGTCAGGGTGCTTGCCCCTCCCCCCAGAAAAGCAGAGAAAGGGTAGAGACAGGGAGAGAAGGGGGTCGGGGTGCTTGCCCCTCCCCCAGAAAAGTGGGGCTTGTCGCTGAGGCTGAAGGACCAAGGCAGGCGTCCTGCAGCTTGGTCAGACACCTCTGAAACGTGGGTGAGTAATCAGAGAGGTGTGCCTGCAATGATTAAACACCAAGGGAAGGCTGCCTTCCCCAGTCCGTGACCGGCGCCGGCGTTTTGGGTCCACGGACAAAACGTGTCTCCTTTGTCTCTACCAGAAAATGAAAGGAATTGAAATTAAGAGAAGGGAGAGATTGAAGGGTGGCGCCAAGATTGAAAGGAGAAAGAGGTTGAGGGATAGTGAGAGAGGTTGGAGAAGACAGTAAAAAAGGGGCCACTTACCCGATTTAAAATTGGTGAGATGTTCCTTGGGCTGGTTGGTCTGAGGACTAGAGGTCGTAGGTAGATCTTTCTCATGGAGCAAAGAGCAGGAGGACAGGGGATTGATCTCCCAAGGGAGGTGCCCTGATCCGAGTCAAGAATTTAGAAGATGAAATTTGTTCACACAGATCAGTATGAAAGCTTTACCTTCTTTTTTAATAGGGAAGGTTTAGTAAAATAGATTTGCTTGGTTATTGGTAAAACATATACTAGGTACTCAAACCTTTGCTGTTTTTGAAAATGAGTAGGAGCTGGGCATGGTGTCACATTTCCTTTAGTCCCAACTACTTGGGAGGCTGAGGTGGGAGGATTGCTTGAGCTCAGAAGGTTGAGGCTGCAGTGAGCTGTGATCACGGTGTGACAGAGCGAGACCTTGTCTCTTTAAAAAAAAAAAAAAGAGAGAAAGAGAAAAAAAACAGGGAGTTATATAAATATAAATTATATAAATAGCCAGTTCCTATTTGGAGTTCAGAGGTCAAAGTTAGGATAAGTGTTGACGCATGTCTGTTTCATACTGCAAAAGGAGTCAATGATATTTAAAGCACAAGATGTTCATGCCTAGGTGATGATTGGCATGATACTATTTTTCTTAAATACTAAAATTTGTTTTAGGTTTATCTTGTGCATTTACTTTGAATTATAGCTACCTTCCTGGCAGTACTAAATATAAAATTAAGTCCAATTCAAGAAGCAGAAAGAACCAGAGAAAGAACGTAGATACAAGCAAGAGAGAATAGGATAACATAAGCTGAGCATTTTCATATTCCTGAAGAATCGATTTTTAATTTTAGATTTGACCATAGAATTTCTGCTAGTAAATATTCTTATTTCTGGGCTGGAATACCTCTCTAAGTTGATTGGAATTTGTACCATCTGATCACTGTTATTTTGGTATTTTAAAAATATATTGTAAATATATTGTAATTTATGATAGAGTTTTAGGACTTAAAACATCTTGGATACCATATTTTACAGTAATAACGTCATATATGTTAGATACAAGTATTTTTCCTAAAAATCTTTTTCCCTTCCTTTACAGAATGCTGCCTTTTTATATGGTCTTGGTTTGGTCTACTTCCATTATAATGCATTTCAGTGGTAAGTTGACATAAAGCCAGTAATTCAGTTGTTTTCAGTAAATGGCTTGTTTTGTTTTTGCTTGATTTGTGTGTGTGTGTGTGTGTGTGTGTGTGTGTGTGATAAATACAAAATTTGCTGTCATTAAACCTACACTTTTCAGTAATCTCTTGAAATGATTAGATTGTTCCTTGAAGGGTATTGACTCACCTTAGATTTTTAGAGTTGTATGTTTTCCTGAAAGAATCTAGTATAAGATTCTGTTGAAGAAGGCTTAGATTAGAAAGCTTTTTGGAATTTCTCAGACATTCATTATGGACTGGTGTTCCCCAAGTTATTTGAACTGGCAAATCACTATGATCTCAGAAGTCAAGATATGTGGGTAAATGGTCTATGATGGCTAGTTTTCAGACTTCTAGACAAGATTGACCGCTTCTCCCTGCCACATACCAGATAGCACTTTCCAATATCCAGTAACTAGGCACCAACTCATAAACTCTTAGTTCTCTAGAATAGTACCACTTCAGAGTTGGAGATTAAATATAATAGTAACAATATGTAAGATTTTCTAAACTGTAAAGTGTAGTACCCTGTTATGGCCTTTGCCCCATTGTTGTTTTTCTGTTTACCAGACAATAGTATGCGCTAATGGGGGAAAAAAAATAATATAGTTTTAGCTGAAAGATTGGTATTGTGGTCACAGCATTGCCACTTAGTTTGATCTTGAGTTAAATAACTTCTCTAGGTCTGTTTCCTCATTAGTTTATTTATTTTTATTTTATTTTATTTTATTTTATTTATTTTTTGAGACAGGGTCTCACTCTGTTGCCCAGGCGGGAGTGCAGTAGTGTGATTGCTGCTCACTGCAGTCTCAATCTACTGTGTTCAAGCAGTCCTTCCACCTTAGCCTCCCAAGTAGCTAGGACCACACAGGCACATGCCACCATGCCCAGCGAATTTGTTTTTATTTGTAGAGATAGGGCCTCCGCCTATGTTGCCCAGTCTGATCTTGAACTCCTGGCCTCAGGGCATGCTCCCACCTCCGCCTCCCAAAGTGCTGAGATTTACAGGCATGAGCCACCATGCCCGGCCTCCTCATTTGTTTAAAAAACAAAACTACATAGCAATCACATGCCTTTCCTATAGAGTTTTGATGATCAAATGAGATACAGCACATTTTATGAAATGTAAACCCAATGTAGTTTCTTTTTTTTTTTTTTTTGGTAGGGGGAGGGTCAGAGTCTTGCTCTGTCACTGGTGTGTAGTGGCACGATCTTGGCTCACTGCAACCTCTACCTCCCGGGTTCAAGCGATTCTCCTGCCTCAGCCTCCCAAGTAGCTGGGATTACAGGTGCCCGCCACCATGCCTGGCTAATGTTTTTGTATTTTTAGTAGAGACGGAGTTTTACCATGTTGGCCAGGCTGGTGTCGAACTCCTGACCTCAAGTGATCTGCCTGCCTCAGCCTCCCAAAATGCTAGGATTTACAGGTGTGAGCCACCACACCTGGCGGCATTTTTTTATTGTTAGCGTATCTGACCTTTTCAGAGTCCCTTCAGTGCTCCAGAATTTTAAGCTCCCGGGTGAATTCTGTGGGAGTCCAAAGGAAGGTGATTGAGTGTTTGGCAAAATGTTACAACTCTGTCATATATCTGTTGGGCACCCTGAATACTTATTACAGAACATTTACATATGCATTGACAATGATTTTATATGGTTTCCCTAAAGAGGAGGCTTTATACATGGATGGTTTTTCCTAGTATCTTTTTTCTTAGCTTTTGGTCTTGTTGACTTTTGATCATGTGTTGAAGCACTGCTTTGTTAGAGAATACCTGTGTGTATATAGTGTATTATAATGATTTAGATCAGTGGTTTTCTTTGTAAATCTTACAAAGGTATAATTGATTTTTATGAAGAAACTTTGTAATTTTATTCTCTCTTAAACTATCCTAAAGTCTCCTAACTTAATGTTCAGTGTATTGTATTTAAAACCAAAAATAGATTAAGACTTTTAAAATCTTTCCGTTTCTTTAATAGCCTACTTATAGAATTCAGAATTCTAAACTTTTAGAATTAGAAGTGGTCTTAGAGATAATTTAGTTTTTCCCCCTTAATTTTACCTTAATTTTGTAGATGGAGAGAGCAGGGGGGTGTGTGTGTGTGTCAGTCAGTATTACGTAACCGTTGAGTGGCAGAAGCAAGTTTATGCTCATATTCTCCGATCAAATATTTTATTGTACTCTGTCCCCAGGTTTTAAGATTGATAGGTGGTTATTATTTAATCAGTATTTGTCATTGTTCACTTGAGCACAATGATGTAATCTTTATGGCCAACTAGAAATAATTTTAGGTGAAACCTGAGGGGAGGAATTCTTCAGTTCTACCTCATACCAGCCAGTTTTCGCATACCTGTGGCAATTTGTAAGCCTCTCTATGTACTGGGGTTAAGAACATAAAATTAGTAGTGAGGTGAACCTGTCAATAGTTCAAATGTTGATTGCTTTAATAAGCATATGGCCATGTTAAGTTAGCAAGCTTGTAGTTGTGATTCCTTATCTACATATGATTTCTATATTTTTCAGTTGACCTAAGAAATGAAACCGAATGATACAAGGACAATGCAATGTCTATATTAATAAGTGCCCCCTGCTCTGTTGATCGTGTCCTGGTTACCATCATTTTCTCATGTCTTGAGTTTCAATTCTTATAGCTGCTTCCTAAAATGATACGTCTCACACCCTATCTTATGAATTCACTCTGGCTGTGTTTTTCTCTTGTTAATCAAATGTTCTTTCACAAATTGTGCCTCACATTTTTGCTTTAACTTGCTATTTCTTTAACAGCTATAAAATTAGAAAGTATGGAGTAGGTGCTTGGTGATAGTTTTAGAGTACAGCCTTAATTGATTGGAGCTTATTTAGGTTAAAACTATGTTTGTGTTTTATTTGTAGATACTTACTGATTACTGGGATCAGGAATTTTTTGTCACATATCAGGTTCTTTGGGATTTATTGAGAAATATTTCTAGGGATGAATATGGGTTTTTGTTTTGTATTGTCAGTATGAAGAATCTGCCTATGATGTTTCAGAGTATTGTATCTCTGGTACATTTATAATTTAAGTAAAATGTGATATTTGCTAATTGTGTCTGTTGGCATTTGATGAGGTTAAGCATTTTATGATAGTATGTGTGACCAATGTGTGTCTCAGTTGGTGACTTAAAATGTTATTGAGAGCAATTTTATTAACTATAGTGTTATTGTTAACCTATTGTCATGTTATGCTACCTATTTTTTCTTTCAGAGTTGATTTTATTGGTTAGCCTCTAGATAGTACAATTATTTGGTCGGTTTTTCCAGTATCAGTTGCAGCCTCTTCTTAGACAGAGGAGACCATGCAACTGTTCCATCCTCACTGGACTTATGGTAACAGCTACTTTTACTCAGTAATCTGGGACCAAACTTAAAAGATGTTGAGAAGGATAAAGGAAGACATAGAAGCAGAGTGTAAAATATATGCAGCAGAGTGCTAGAAACCAGTCTTGCCATTCCTTTACATGTGCATGCATGCAAGCCCCTGCATTCACTTGTTCTTATTCATTAAGGTGGCTAATTGCTCGGGGATACCTTGAACTGAGCTTCATGCCTTTGGAAGGAAACCTATATCCTAGGGTGAGAGTAAGTGAAATACAAAGCAAGGAAAAGTTAGACTAAAAAAAGATAGTTGGGGGAAAAAATAAAGTCAGTACAATAGAAACCATTCTTCCTAATATAGCTTATAGCCATCTCTCTAAATATATCTTCCTAAGAATCTTTATTAACTATCTCTGTCCTGTAACCTTTTTCCTTCTTCCTATTGATCAATATCAGAATGGTCTTATGGCAGCAAATGTAAGAGATACTGTGCTAGAGGCATAGGATTTTGGAAATTAAGCCCCCAAATATAATTGACAGGCTTAATAAGGAAATGTGATAATTATTACTTTGACATCAAAAAGGATTAGGAGAATGAGGTAGAAATGAATTCAGAAAGACAGAAATATTAACAAATTACTAAAGTTTTCTTTTTTCCTTTCTCTTCTTTTTTCTTTTCTTTCTTTTCTTTCCTTTTTTTTCTGAGAGTCTCAGTCTGTCACCCAGGCTGGAGTGTAGTGGCACAATCACGGCCCACTAAAGTCTCAACCTCCCGGGGCTCTAGTGATCCTTCTGCCTCAGCCTCCTGAGTAGCTTGGACTACAGGCTTGAGCCACTATGCCTGGCTAATTATTTTGTATTTTTTGTAGAGACGAGGTCTCACTGTGTTGCCCAGACTGGTCTCGAACCCCTGGGCTCAAGCAATCCTCCTGCCTTGGCCTCCCAAAGTGCTGGGATTATAGGTGTGAGCCACGGAGCCTGGTGTAAAGTTTCTGTAGGATTTATTTTCATAGCACTGTACTAGTCACAAGTGTTCTTAGGGGTGTAGGAATATCTGCTCTCCTGTATAGTCACTGCTTTGGGTTCAGTAAAGAAAAAGAATAGTGGTTTTAATGATGTTCTTACAGCTTTTTGATGGAATGAAAGAATAATGCAGCATATACCTAATGCATGGTGATACCATTGATTCTGAGGCTTGTCTAGCATGGAGCCTGGCAAACATCTAATTGTATTTTTGAGCTGTCATGATACAAACATGCTGTTATATTTCCATTGAAATTAAGCAGTTGATGTTAACATGTTTTGAGTTTATTATATATACTTTCATTTTGGAAAATAAGTAGCAGATTTAAGGCAGTTCTGATAAAATTACACTTAAACAGTGATACTTAGATTGCCAGATAAATTTTGGAAGGGCTTTGATTAATTAGGCTTCTGGGAAATTGTGGATAAAAACATAAATCTTGCAATAGGGTAGGGGAAAGAAAATAATCCCACTCCTGAAGTGATGAAGAGGGGCTAGAGAGGGGAAAAGAACCAGGACAGGTGATATATTAGCAATTGTCAGTGTGAATAATCCAGGGTATGATATTTCTAATTTAGCCTCACATTTAAGGTCATTTCTGATTGAACCTCAAATAATCCTTCTAGCCTACTGCTTCCCTAAATATTAATATATTCTTTGTGCCAGTCACACTGTATTAACGTTTTCCTGAAAGCATCTGAAGCATTTTTTTTTACCTGTGTGACTTTTGCCTTCTTCCATCTCCATCTTTTAAAATCTTACCTGTCTCTTGCTTCATCAAATGTTTCTAATTATTTAGAGACAACTTCTAAATTTCCTAATACATATGTATATCTGTGTTGTGTATGTATGTGTTATAACTAAATTAGAGCTAAAATATTCTTTTGTTAGTATGAAAATTTGTGGAATTAGTTGATTTATCCCTTCATACATCTCTGTGAGAAATCTCCGGTTCAGCTTATTAGCCTCAGAGAACTTAAAGTTTTAATTAATTAATTAATTAATTTATTTATTTGAGACTGAGTCTCACTCTATCGCCAGGCTGGAGTTCAGTGGTGCAGTCACAGCTCACTGCAACCTCTGCCTCCTGGGTTCAAGCTATTCTTCCGCCTCAACCTCCCGAGTAGCTGGGACTACAGGCACGCGCCACCACGCCCAGCTAATTTTTGTAGTTTTAGTAGAGATGGGGTTTTACCACGTTGGCCAGGATGGTCTCGATTTCTTGACCTCGCGATCCACCCACCTCTGCTTCCCAAAGTGCTGGGATTACGGGTGTGAGCCACCACGCCCAGCCAACTTAAAGTTTTATTATGTGTCTTTCCAAATGTACTGAAACTGTGCTAAGAATATTAAGACTATTATTTTTACTGTAGTTTTAGAGGAGGCTTTAAAAAATGACTTTGTAGAAATCTTATTAAAAATGACCATTGTGAAATATATTCAGCACATGTGTATGTTTTTTGTAAGTAGTGTTATTGAGGTTTTAGCTTTGTATCATTTTCTTTTTAAAATGGTTGACAGTGGCAAACATTAAATGATAAACACCTTGAAACTGAAAATCTATAGAAATTATTTTGATGATATAAAACTGTATTTTTCAGATTTTAAGAAAAATACCAATGATACCATGCAGAACAATGTGCATTTCTTTTGTTTCATTAGAGAATAGGCTTTAAGGATTTGAAAACTGTAAACCTTTCCAGGGATTGTATCATAAACATATTTATGGTTTCTGGTAGCTATTTCTCATGTTCTAAAATTCTCTGTCAGAATTCTGAGGTTAGCATAAATTGAATGTGTTGATGATTTAGTCTAGTTTGTGCCATAGAGATCATGTTCTGGCCACCTGCATTTTGGTGAAATATGAATGCGGTAAGCTGATGACCAAAATTAGAATGTAGTCTGAGTGTTACTTATTTTCTCTACTCCCCCACTCCCTCAACTCTAACTCCAAACTCTTAACTCCAAATCCACCTTCCCTTCAACTTCCTTCTCCCCCTCCCCCAGTGTTTTTATTTCTTATTTATTTACTTATTTGTTTTTCTTGGGATGGAGAAACCTGAAGATGCACAGAGGAGAGGAGCATGGGTAAAAGTGTAGAAAAGGAAATGAATTTACATGTTCGAATAATGTGTTTTGTATTAGATGAGAAGAACTGATCAGTAAAGAAGTCCCATCAATTAACTGTAAACGTGATGGTACAAGTAAACATCTATTACATTTGAACCCTCTGCTGTATTATTTTAGGATATTAAACATAGAAGAGAAATACAGGCCTCAAGGAATACACTTGGAAAAACTGGAGACAGCACACTGATAGGTAGTGAATGAAATGATTTGATTGTAAAGTGGACCTAACTGCTGCTTTACCCTAAGCAAAAATCGTTGTTGACCAGTTTGGGTAGTGTGTCTTGACAATAATAGTGGGTTTAGAGGGGAGCAGAAGAATCAAAATATTATAGATCAGGAGAATTAGTAAGGAAAAGCAGTGAAGTCAAGAGAACCAGTATTTAAGAATTCCTGAGATAAGCCAGTTCATATCTTAGGAGGAGCAATAATAGGGCATAAGAGGAAATGGAGTTGAATAGGTACTGCTCACACATCTTGAGTGCAACATGGAGATTTTATTTATAGTATCATAATTGTTAGGCAATCACAGGAGCCACATGTTTGAGGGAATATGTACAAGCCAGAGCAGAGCAAGGGAAGTCCTTAAGGAGACTATTTCAGTAATCTAGTAATGAGATACAGAAGCAGAAGATTGGGTCTATAAGGTTTTCGATTAGAGATAAACTTTGAAAGGTCAACGAGGAGAACTTTGATTTTATATTTATAGGTTGCACCTTGTCCTGGGCACTTAAAGAGTAAACGTAGTCCTTAAAGAGTAAACGTAGACCCAGACGACTGTTATTTGGAACATGTGTTTTTGCTTATAGATTAATAGTGTGTGTGTTTTTTTAACCTCAGTTTGTTAACAGACATAGAGAACATGTTAAACTCATATTTCTTTGCACCTGTGTGACATTGTGAACTAAATGGAAAAGATGTCTGTGCTAAAGGCACCCATGGAGTAAGACACATCCACAAATACTATGTTTAGGGAAAAGGCTAGAAATAGAAACTGAGAGTAGGAAATATTGCACCTGAGGGGCTGTTTTTGTACTGTGTTCCTTCTCCTTCTCTTGCTCACATACCCTTTGTTATATCTTTTTCGTTTCCTGAATTCTTTATTATTTCTTTCTTCTTTTCCACTTTCATTTTTTTCTTTCATATCTTTGACTCAGGCCTGCCTGGGTTTTTTATTGGCATGTGTGGACATTGTTTAGTTCTGACCCATTCCTTTAGAGAGTTTTCTGGTCATATCATAAGGTAAGGTTAAGAAGCATTATACATAATTTTATTATTATAAAATATAACATACCTATGGAAAAATGCATAAATCATCAGTGTATATCTTAACATGTTGTTATAAAATAAACATTCATGTAATCACCACCTGGGTCAAGAAATAAAATACTGCTGTCACCCCAGAAGCTTCTAAAAGCCTTTGTATACCCTTTCCCAGTCACACCATATGTTTTAATTGGCACCATTTATTGCTGCAGTTGTTCTCGTCCTAACCCCTTTGATGCCTTTTCCAAACATATGACTTGCCCCAACCCCTAAGTGTACATTGATTGCGATAAGTAGGAAGCTGCCTTTAAATGAGAATGGTGATTTACCAGTTTTTGCCTGTCAGTCCTTTAATTCGCCTCTCCTGCCTCAAAGCCTATATACATCAGATAATAAAACACACACATACCCCACCTACTTAAAAAAAATCCACTTAACAGATGGATACCCAGCTCCCCTTCAGAAGAAAGTTAAGTACTGTCATAATCAGGGTAAAGGTGTCTGATGCCAGACCTGTGTTCCACCCCTCACTGCCATCTGCAATAAACACTACCTTTTAGGACTCTTAATTTTATAGTAAACATGTACATAACCATTCACATATTTTTTGGGAAGTAAATAATGTATGAATCCATCAAAGTAAAGTTACTAAAGACATGAAGTATTATTTTGCCCTATTTTGTGGCTATGATGTTTTGATCTATTTTATACAAAAGATTGTTTTTGTTTTGAAAGCATCTAAGATTCTAAATAGCCACTTTAAGGTCTGTAGGGCTAGAGATAATTGATTAAAAGTTTTACAAAGAATATATTAGCTTGTGCTTGGAAGAAGCTTTAAATCATGTAGAAGAACCTAAAATGATACTGAATATACTGTTATATCTGATATAATGTTCAAAATTCAAAGTAGACATTTTTCTTTGTCATTATTTTAGTATTTATTTTTGAGTCGGTAATACATTCACATGGTCAAATTAAACAATATAAAAATGTATTCAATGAAAAGTGTTTCTTTCCCCAATCCCTGAACTTGTTCTATTAGTAATCAAAACCTTTTATAAAAGATACACTGTGAATTTGGGGCAAAGATGAAACTGATAGATGAAGAAAAGTGGAATGGAATAGAGAAGTAGACCTACACAAATATCGATATTTGATTTAGAACAAAGTAGCAACATAGAGTTTTGGAGTAAGGATGATCATTTCTACAAATGGTGCAGGTACTATTGGATATCAGTTTGGAAAATATGAAGACTGTCTCTTAACCTCACATAGTATAAAAGATAAGGTACAGGTGGTTTGTATGCCTAAATATGGAAGACAAAAGTGTAAAATTTTAGAAAGAAGACTTATTTTTACAGAGTAGACTAGAAACAAGATTAATCCATATCCTTAAAAACTTTCCTGTCTGCCCCACCCTGTTTTCCCCTAGGAAATTTCAGAAACAATGAAATCAGTTATTTATACTGATAATTTGATTAAACCATGAAGTACTGTCTGTTTGAATAATTTAGAGTAAATTCAACTGATCTTCCTTCCCCTTTATCTCAAATTAGATTATATACATTTAATTATATAAAAGGTCCATATGCCCCTTTTCAATTTTACTTTTTTAGTATTTATTAACATCATTTTTATAAAACCAACATGTCCTTTAAAACAATATTGCATAAAACAGAAGTTTCAATGTACTACCAAGCAAGAATTCATGCACGTGTTAAAAAGTTAAGATATCTTATGTCTATATTCTTTCAGGGCAATTAAAGCATTTCAGGAGGTGCTTTATGTTGATCCCAGCTTTTGTCGAGCCAAGGAAATTCATTTACGACTTGGGCTTATGTTCAAAGTGAACACAGACTATGAGTCTAGTTTAAAGGTAGGTTGTTGGGTTTTTTCAAGATACAATGTTTAATTTTGTGGGGTTTTTTTGTTTTTGTTGTTCTTAAATATCAGAGCATTGAGAAATGTTGGAATTTATATTGGCACTTTAAAAGAAAATTTGAAAATTCAGGTGACAGAACTGTTTATCAACTGTGAAGTAAAGTTTCAAGGTACAAAGTAGTTATGCTAAGACTTCCATGGTAACATTATACAATTATACTTTTAAAAAAATAGTTTTAAACTAAGATCTGTCATCAGGAAAGGGTGAAGGTTTCAATCTGTTTGGATATGTAAATAACTCCTCTAGAAATGATTTGCCACTGTAGAGTTCAGAACCAGCTGAATGGTTCTGAATGGTTGTTTATCTGTGACCCAATCATTGACTATCTGTTTCCATGGGTCTCAGTACTTCTACCAGCAGAAGCACATCTTGTATTTAAATTAGAAAAAAGAATGTTCTCTGTAAGGCGTTTGGACTGTTGGTTTGTGAGCATAAACATTGTTGGGAAAAGATGATATGTTGTTGATTAACTTCCTATCCATGGAAATTTGATATTTCTCCAGTTTTTCATTTTTCATTGAGTTTTTTGTGCTATCTGAACCATCAATTTAGGTGTTGCTGGGCTTTTTCTGAAAATAGTGCTTTCCTGCCCAACAGAGGAATTATGTTTTGAAAGGAGTAGCAGTTCTAGGAAAAAGTTTAAGTTTTTGTGAATTTATGATTATTGTTTATAATGGTTGTTGTATTCTGAATCTCCATTGCAGACTATCTTGATTCTAATGGAGGGGTGGTTGGGGAGATAAAGAATGACATTCAAGTAGATTGTAATTTGAGCTCACTAATAAGGAACTACTGAAGGTTAAAAATAAAAAAAACTGTACTCAAGAGTGTCTAATTGTTCTAGATTTTTAAAGTAGAAAACTATTCAAGTACTGTTTCTACCTTACATGAGTTAAAAGACAATGCTTGGTGATGTGAAAGAGAGAGGGAGATACAACCAAAAACACTAAGAACAGTAGATTGCGAAGAATTTAGATCACACAGTGGTTGAAGGTAAGTGCAGTCTAGGAATAGGCTCCAGGGTAAGTGCAAGTAGTGTGGAGAAAGAGGGATGCCTGGAAGTTACCACTTTTCCTCAAGCTTAGAGTAGTAGCATTTTTGACACCATACTGTCGGACGTCAGTGGATATGAACTGGAAAATAAGTTTGTAAAGCTGTCTCACATTTTTTTGCAGTTTCTATTAGCTATCAAAGACTCTTAAAATGTCTTATAGTACAGAATAAACATTTAAGTATTTCACAATATTGTTACAACATGCTTATTATGTTGCAGAAGTGTTTTTGGTAGCAGTTTGGTAAATGTTACTTAGGAAATAGATTTGAAGGGAAAAGCAATCAGATGTGTCCCAAATTATGGAATGTGACTATCCATGTATCAGTACAGTGATACCTTAAGTAAAAAAGATGCAAAATTCCATTTAAATGAAGGTGGCCATATTTAAAATCTCCTTTAATCAAGGGAAACAGTGTTTCATGGCTGATTAAAAGTGTTCTACTTATGCTTGGTGGGAACATTCCTGCATACCACTTTTATTTGTCCAGGTAGAAAG
Organism: Theropithecus gelada; assembly: GCF_003255815.1. Taxonomy (NCBI): domain Eukaryota; kingdom Metazoa; phylum Chordata; class Mammalia; order Primates; family Cercopithecidae; genus Theropithecus; species Theropithecus gelada. Next base: position 14,262,062 of record NC_037689.1, on the reverse strand, counting down.
TCTAAAAAGTCAAGTCATGGTGTTTTTAGCAAAATTGCCTTAAGTGAGGGCAGCCTTCTTTTGGGGGGACTTTTACCTTTAACGAGTCCATGATATTTCTCAGCCCTAGAGTGTGAAGGTTTTGTTTGATTTTTATCTCATCCTGACGTTGACTTTTTCAGCCCTCTCTCTAGTATTCCTTACCTATTTTAAGAAGAATTTGGGCATGAACATTTTTAGTCAAAGAGAAAGAGGTATTTTAGTTTATTACTAAAGTGCTTAGCATTCAGAATAAGTGAAGGTAGGAATAGAAGGAATGATATCCCCCTTTAGGTGGTTTTCCATTTTTCTAATACTTCACCTTCATCTGGATAAATGTGGAACCTCTGATGACTTTTTCACAACATTAAGCTGTTTTCTAGCACAGTGTGTTGGTATAGATGCTTTTTAGGCTGTAACCTCAGGAACTCCAACTCAAATTTGTTAAAATAATTAAAAATATGCTCGTATGTGAAGTCTAGCCTTCAGGATTGGTTGATTCAACTGATACAAGGTTTCATCAAGGATTCATTTTCTTCTCAGTTTTGTATTGGCTTTTTCTAAAGGCTGGTTGCTTTCTTTGATATAAGATGGTTGCCAGGTGCAATCAAAGTGAAATGCATCCGTTTTCATATCTCATATAAAAAGATGTTATAGGGCAGTGGCTTAGGTGCTTAGTGTAATGCTGGCATGTAAGTGCATAGTAAACGATGATGATCATTTCATGTAGGAGAAAGATCCTGGTTGCCTATTGATCTCTTCAAAAATACTTCACCTTGCATCTTATTGCCCAGAAATAGGCCACATGGCCATTCCTAATTGATTTCTTATCAAAGGAGATGTGGTTGCTCTTAGACCAGTTATGCCTAGTCTTTGAGCAGTGTTCAAATCTGTAAGTAGTTGTTATCCAATGGAGGGACAGGTTGGGTAAAAAGGATATTTTGGTATGGGGAGTGGTGTGAACAATCTGTCCGTTACAGATCAGATCTTCTCTACCCCATTTCCTTTCCCTCCGCCCAAGTATGTATAATACTTTTTGAATGGTAAACTAGTTAAATACAGCGTATTTTCATAATAGATTCCTTTTTTTTCCACCCACACATGAAATAAATTGTAGGGCCTCCTGTTTTGTTTCTGTCACTGGTGATAACTTTCTCACAAAATGTGTCTCTGAAATTCTGTGTTGGTGCCGTGTAAACAGCTCTCAGAGCAAACAAACTTGGTTTTCAAAACTTTGACCCTGCCACATATCTTTGTGACCTTGGGTAAATTTCTGACTCTTGATTTTCTCTGTGTTTGAAGAACTAGAATAATTATAGCCACCCACATGATTGATATAAAGATGAATATATGTGTGTATTTGTTTTTATTTTCATATCACTAGTTTTGGGGGAACAGGTGGTGTTTGGTTGCATGGTAAAGTTCTTTAGTGGTAATTTCTGTGACTTTGGTGCACCCATCACCTGAGCCGTGTGTACTGTACCCAATGTGCAGTCTTTTATCCCTCACCCTCTTGCCCCTCTTCCCCCTGAGTCCCCAAAGTCCATTATCTCATTCCACGCCTTTGCATTGTCATAGTTTAGCTCCCACTTCTAAGTGAGAACATGTGATGTTTGGTTTTCCATTCCTGAGTTACTTCACTTAGAGTAATGGTCTCCAACTTCATCCAGATTGCTGCGAATGCCATTATTTCCTTCCTTTTTGGCTGAGTAGTGTTCCATGGTGTATATACCACATTTTCTTTATCCACTCAGTGGTTTATGGGCATTTGGGCTGGTTCCATATTTTTGCAATTGCAAATTGTGCTGCTATAAACGTGTGTGCAAGTGTCTTCTTTATATAATAACTTCTTTTCCTCTGGATAGATATCCAGTAGTGGGATTTCTGGGTCAAATGGTAGTTCTGCTTTTAGTTCTTTAAGGAACCACCACACTGTTTTTCATAGTGGTTGTACTAGTTTACATTCCCACCAGCAGTGTAAAAGTGTTCCCTTTTCACCATATCCATGCCAACATCTGTTATTTTTTGATTTTTAAATCATGGCCATTCTTGCAGGAGTAAGGTGGTATCGCATTGTGGTTTTGATTTGCATTTCCCTGATCATTAGGGCTGTTGAGCATTTTTTCCTGTTTGTTGGCCATTTGTATATCTTCTTTTGAGAATTCTCAATTCATATCCTTTGCCCACTTTTTGATGGGATTATTTGTTTTTTTTTTTTTTTTCTTTCTGATTTGTTTGAGTTCCTTGTAGATTCTGGATATTAGTCCTTTGTCGGATGCCTAGTTTGCGAACATTTTCTCCCACTCTATTGGTTATCTGATTACTCTGCTGATTATTTCTTTTTCGTGCAGAAGCTCTTTAGTTTAATTAGGTCCCATCTACTTACCTTTGTTTTTGTTGCATTTGCTTTTGGATTCTTGGTCATGAACTCTTTGCCTAATGTCTGGAAGAGTTTTTCTGATGTTATCTTCTAGAATTTATATCTTACAAATGAATTGTTTCAGCCCTTCTTTAGTCTCAGTTATCTATCATGTAAAACAACCGTAATTTGGGGCCAGCAGAGATACTGTTGGAGAAATAAATTTTCCTGTCTTAGAACTTAATCCTTGTATTTTTGTCCCTCTGCCCATCCTCAGAAATGCGAAGCTAATGCCCAGCAAACTTTATACTCATATGGCGTTATTTTTACGTTAAATTGACCAATAAAGATTTTATGTGTTTAGTGAGCAGTAGAGGTACCAATTCTTAATTTGTGAACTAGTTTAATATTATCTAAACCAGAGTCCATTTCAGGGTGACAGGTATTTTGTTGTTTTTCTTCTCTGCTTCAGCTAATATCCCCCCAAGCTGGGTTTGGTTGCCTAGTTAATGCCATACAGTTAATTCAGGGTTTGTTTTGTTTTTGTTTTTGTTTTTGTTTTGTTTTTGAGACAGAGTCTCACTCTGTTGCCCAGGCTGGAGTACTGTGGTGTGATCTTGGCTCACTGGAACCTCCGCCTCCCAGATTCAAGCAATTCTTCAGTCTCAGCCTCCCGAGTAGCTGGGACTACTGGCATGCACCACCATGCCCAGCTAATTTTTGTATTTTTAATAGAGACGGGATTTCACCATATTGGTCAGGCTGGTCTCGAACCTCTGACCTCAGGTAATCCGCCTGCCTCAGCCTCCCAAAGTGCTGGGATTACAGGTACAAGCCACCATGCCCAGCCTAATTCAGGATTTTTATTTCATTATCCTTTAATGATATTACTGACAGTTACTTATTTTCAGTATATATTTGAAGCAGTGTGCTACCATAACTTCAACAAAAGGATATTACTGTTGATAAATAGTTATATATAATGCCCCTAATTATATAATGCCCCTAATTTTCACATCCTGGCAGACTATTAAAATTATTTCCTTCATGTGAAGCGTAAGATACAATGACACCCTTATTCTTCAGTCATTAAATACATTTCGTTAAATACATCTATTTCATGAAGCTTATATAGGAAATTTCCCTAATGTTTACATGTTTAAATATTCCTAAAATATGTCAACTTAGAACTTTTTTGGGATTTTAAAGGTAGGCAACTAAAGAGGGTGCCTTTTTTATGGAAACCTGTAGATCATTGGCTGAGATACCAATATAAGTCCCCTTTTATAATTTGGTATTTGGGTATGGTAAGTGCTGATTGAAGGAGTTAATGTGAAAGGGATGGGAAGATGAGAATTATGAAAACAGTAAATGTTTCAAAGGAAATGGGTTGAACTCAAATGAGACTTGTGTGTTAGCTTGCCATTTTACCGGGTGTTGGTGTTTGTTAAATGAGTAGATAAATAAAATGGAAGAGGCTATAAAATGAGAAAATGCCTACTTATAGAACAGGCTGAAAAATTTGAAGAAAAGAAAAAAAGCTGGTTTGATTCATCATCACTTAACAGAATTTTTTTCTATACAGACACTGCAGTTTTTTCCAGATGGCTCAGTTCACCAATTCATTCAGTATGTTTCCCATCTTATTATACTCGACATGAAACTTCTGAGTGAAGTAGCAGTTCCACTGTCTTTGTACCATACTCTTCTTTAGGAACTACTTCATTTCCAGGTGTCTTATTTGATCTTCTACCCTGTATAAACTCAGGAATTTTACTGTAATTTTTTTGATGCCAAGATATTTAGGCAGAAGGAATACATGAAGACATGATCATCTATATGTACCTCCTTTTAGAAACCACTTTTGAAATCTGAAATGCCTCCTGTCTTTTATTATTTTATTCATGTAGAATGCACAGATCATTTGTTTCATATAATTAAAATATTGTGGGCCGGGCACAGTGGCTCACGTCTGTAATCCCAGCACTTTGAGAGGCCGAGGCGGGTGGGTCACCTGAGGTCAGGAGTTGGTGAACAGCCTGACCAATATGGAGAAACCCTGTCTCTACTGAAAGAAGAAGAAAAAAAAAATTTAGCCGGGCGTGGTGGTACGCCTGTAGTCTATGGGCAACATAGTGAGACATACATACACACACACACACACACACACACGCAACATAGTGTGAGACACACACACACACACCTGCACCATCTCTTAAAGAAAAAAGAAAGTTGCTATTATTTCTCCGTACTTGCTCTGCCCTATTTCCTTTATGATGCTCAATAGCTCTCACCTCTTTCAACTGGCATTTTGAAAATTTTAATCTTGAGTGGTTTGATTTGAGAGAAAGAATGGAGGAAGGCATCTCACTCATATGACTCAGTTTTCTTAGGGGATTAGAAAAGTCCTATCCTCTCCCCACCCCCTAACAGCTTGGAATAATTGGTGGTAGTTATAAAACTGTAAGATTTGGTGTTTATCCTGAGATTTGGCTTAGAACATGGGACCAGGAAGGGAAAGAAATTCTTCAAGAAAGGATCTGCATAGTGTTGGCTTATCATGGAAGCTGCATTTGTAGAATCTTCATAGATTTCATAGGAATTGGTTGGGATATAAAAATGGTGAGGCCTAATCATTATTTTTTGGTACTTTTTTGGTACTTTTTTTTTTTTGAGACGGAGTTCACTCTTGTTGCCCAGGCTGGAGTGCAATGGTACGATCTCAGCTCACTGCAACCTCTGCCTCCCGGGTTCAAGCGATTCTCCTCTCTCAGCCTCCTGAGTAGCTGGGATTACAGGAGCATGCCACCACAGCCGGCTGATTTTTGTATTTTTAGTAGAGACGGGGTTTCATCGTATTGGTCAGGCTGGTCTTGAACTCCTGATCTCAGGTGATCCGCCTGCCTTGGCCTCCCAAAGTGCTGATTGCCCCCCGCCCAAAGTGCTGGGATTACAGGCGTGAGCCACCACGCCTGGCCTGTACTTTTTATTTAATGGTTTTCTTACTGGAGTAACAGCAACAGCAACATCACTAAGTTTAGGGCCAAATCCACAAATTAATATCATTTTTCGTTGCTACCATATTTAACATTTAAAATGCTTCACTGAAGCAATTCTTAATACATACTGTTTTTGGATAAACCACCAGGCAGATACCAAAAAATATTAGCATACTATTCTGGTTGTCTTAAGAAAAGAAGAACATTCTTTTTTAGTATTAGTTACACTGTGTATTTCTTCCTTCGGTATAACTGTTGGTTCTTTATACATAAAATTCATATAGTCAGATTTTGCTTGGCTTTTTATGGTTAGCAGTAGATTGGATTATGATTGAGGAAACTGCAAGCCAGTTTATTTTCTTTGATTTAAATCTTCCTTTTCCTTTTAGTCATTGACAGTACAACTCAGTTTCACCTGAGTGTAACATCACTGTTCCTTTTGGCAGAGGATGGTCATTGCTGTTTATTTTGTTTTCTATTTTTTCTCACTTGTAGAAAAAAATCATTCTTTCCCTGTTCTTTTCTCTTTCTACTACTCATCAGCTTGTACTTTACCAATTTCCTAGATAATAGTTTCTGATTTGAGGCAACCTCCTAATTTATTTTTCTGGCCACTTAATAATGCTTTCTCTATTTCTGTCTGCCTGCCCAATTTTGTTTTTCTGTTTGATATTATTTCTGCCCTGAGTTCTATAGCATGCCTTCAAGTGTGAATTAGTAAAAGCAGCCAAAATACTTCAATACCTGCAAAATACTTGTTTGAAAAATACATGACTGCTCATATATGTGCAGTAGCACCATTCTTTCTCTTTGAAACTGAGGAGTTAAGGTGATTCCAGGTTCCCTGTGTTACAATTTTCTCTCTTCTAGTATATTTTTAACTACAGAAGTCATTTCTAATTAAAAAGCGATTTCTGGTGCTATCTTATAACAACTTAAGGGCGTTACAGATATTTGGTCTTCAAAGGCAGCTTTGTGTAGCAGTCACTGTATTGTCACATTTAAAAAAAGGTTGTTTGGCTGGGCACAGTGGCTCATGCCTGTAATCCCAGCACTTTGGGAGGCCAAGGTGGGTGGATCGCCTGAGTTCAGCAGTTTGAGACTTGCTTGGCCAACATGATGAAACCCCATCTCTACTAAAAATATAAAAAATTAGCCAGCATGGTGGCGGGTGTCTGTAATCCCAGCTACTTGGGAGGCTAAGGCAGGAGAAATCGCTTGACTTGGGAGGCGGAGGTTAAAGTGAGCCAAGATCGAGCCATTGCCCTCAGCCTGGGCAACAAGAGCGAAACTCCATCTAATAAATAAATACATACATACATATAAAATTTAGCCGAGCGTGCTGACGTGTGTCGGTAATCCCAGCTACTCTGGAGGCAGAGACACGAGTCACTTGAACTGGGGAGGTCGAGGTTGCGCCACTGCACTGCAGCCTGGGCGAGAGAGTGAGATTGTCTCAAAAAAAAAAAAAAAAGGTTGTGTTTTAAAAGGATATTCTACAGTGCAAATTTTTGCAATATCCCCCTTTATAAACTATGTATCATGTTCACCTTGTATTAGTAATTTGTGTACATACAGTCTCACTCTAATATGAATACAAATTGCTTACTGGATAGAAATACCTTGGAAATTAAGTTGGCTTATATTCTGATCATTTTGTATACATAGATTAGATGCAAACTAGGACCAGTTTTTAAAAATTTCTAGTCAGTTGCATACCTATACTTTTATAAAGTATGATAGAAATGAAGAGTTGGAAGACTAGGTAGGATACAGCTGCAGGAAGAAAGATGAGCAAGAGCTATAAGATAAATGGTTGCTCTTAGGATGGATGGGGGCAAGGTAATCAATGTATCCTAGAGATCTTAGAGATTTATTAACTGACTTGATGTGGGAAGAGATTCCCCATTTACGGGCTCAGACCACTTTACTGTGTTAAAAAGTAGGGGATAAATAAAGTAGCAGCCGGTTTTGGGTTTAGGAGGTGAAAAGGCGCTGAATGGAGATAAGTCATTTGGGAGTAAATTGATTTGGAGGTACCTGAGGAATATCAGATATTCATGTACACAGATAGAAATCTGGAGCCAAAAAGAAGAGCTGGAACTAAGATTTTGAACGTCTTCAGTATGCAGTGTGTATTGTCTTGCTTTTTTGTTGTTGTTGTTGTTAAATTTTTAGAAGAGACCGGCTGGTAAACTTCAAAAAAGAAGCCTCTTTTTTGAGTGAAGATCGTTAGGATTTGTTAGCTATTAGCAAGTTATTGGTATGCAGTAGATTCCCTCCTGGAAACAGTTGTAATAACCTTGTATTACAAAGAAAATCAGAACTGAGTTTTGAGGGCTTTGGGAGAATCTCAGTCAGATCATCTTGACCAGGAACATGGCTCACAAGCCCCACCAAAACTTAACCATTTTCAGTTCTGTATCTCATTTTAGAGACCACATTTTTAAACTAAGTACCATGACATCCTAAGGCATTTCCCTATTCTTACCCATAGACTATTCATTTTAGGAATCAAGTTTGTTGGTTTCAAATTATACTTTTATTTTATTTTGTAATATTAATTTTATTTTTTTGAGATGAAATCTCACTGTGTTGCCCATGCTGGAGTGCAGTGGCGCGATCTTGGGTCACTGCAGCCTTGGCTTCCTGGTTCAAGCGATTCTCATGCCTCAGCCACCTGAGGTGTGTGCCACCACACTCTGCTAATTTTTGTATTTTTAGTAGAGACTGGGTTTTGCCATGTTGGCCTGGCTGGTCTCAAACTTTTGGCCTCAAGTGATCTGCCCGCCTTGGCCTCCTGAAGTGCTGAGATTATAGGTGTGAGCCACCATGCCCCACCCTAAATTCATAATTTTAGAAATGTGGCAATCTGTAACAATGAATAAGAAAAAAATGATTTATCTTTGACATGCAACAGTACCTGGCACACCTTTCCTTTTCTCACTTAAATGGTCATTATAACCCTGTTTTATAATGCTCTGTAAAAATAACTTCAGTGGTTTCCTCAGCCTGAAGCAACTCATTTCTTACTTTCCTCCTCTATATCTTGTTGGATTCTCTTATGGAGTTGTCTTTTCTGTGTATTCTCAGAGCAGGTTAAAATTTTAAAAATCCTATTAAGGCATTAATTTCAGTGAACATTGTATTCTGTAGGTGAATAGCCATAG